>NW_020897720.1:12740488-12924497 GCF_003984885.1 Neopelma chrysocephalum
GGGGAGTGAGGGGATGAGGGGAGTGAGGGGATGAGGGGAGTGAGGGGAGTGACAGGATGAGGGAGTGAGGGGACTGGGGAGTGAGGGAGTGAGGGGAGTGAGGGGATGAGGGGAGTGAAGGGATGAGGGGAGTGAAGGGATGAGGGGATGAGGGGAGTGAAGGGATGAGGGTCTGAGGGGACTGAGGGGTGGGAGGGGAGTGAGAGGATGTGAGGGGAGTGAGTGAGGGGCAGGAGGGAGCCTGGGGAGCAGGTGTGAGCGATCCTGAGGAGGGGACTCTGAGGAAACATATACATATGTCACAGAATCACGGAACATGCCAAGTTGGAAGGGACCCACAAGAATCGTCGTGTCCAACCCTCAGCCCTGCATGGAACCAACCCCAAGAGTCACATCCTGCACCTGAGAGCATTGTCCAAACTCTCCTTGAGTTCTGTCAGCCTTGGTGCTGTGACCACTTCTCCGTTCCAGCACCCAACCATCCTCTGGGGGAAGAACATTTTCCTGAGATCCAACCAGACCCTGCTCTGCCACAGCTCCAGGTCATTCCCTGTATCCTGTCCCTGGTCCCTACAGAGCAGAGCTCGGGGCCTGCCCCTCCTCTGCCCCTCCCCAGGAAGGTGGAACTGCACTGAGATCTCCCCTCAGTCTCCTCTTCTCCAGCTGAACACACCAAGTGCCCTCAGTGTCCTCACATGGCTTCAAATCAAGGCCCGTCACCAATGTCGGAATATAAATATAATTATCTCAAAGAAGGGTGTCAGAGGATGGTGCCAGACTCTTTTCAGCGGTGCCCAGCAACAGGACGTGGAGCAATGGCCATAAACTAAAACACAAGAAGTCCCCCCTCAACATGAGGAAGAACTGTTTTACGCTGGGAGTGGGAGAGCACCGGAACAGCTGCCCAGGGAGGGTGTGGAGTTTCCTTCTCTGGAGACATTACAAACTCATCTGGACGTGATCTTGTGTCACCTGCTCCATGTGACCCTGCCTTGGCAGTGGGGTTGGACTGGATGATCTCCAGAGATCCCTTCCAACCACAACTGTTCTGTGATTCTGGGAAGCCTGGGAAGGATGTCTGTGAAGGTACCTGGAGAGAAGGTCTATGAGGAATCCTGGTGAGAACGTCTGTGAGGAATCCTGGGGAGGAGGTCTGTGAGTTTACCTTGGGATGGTGTCTGTGAGGATACCTGGGGACAGCCTCTTGAGAGAGATCATCACTGAAGTCTTCATTACCACTGCAGTCTGAAGAGACATAGAAGTGGCCTTAAAAACATAAAACCCCCATCAAGCCCCAGCTTTTACAAGCCCTTGGTAGGGTATGACTGTCTTGAGTCAATCATTTTACAATTTACAGAAGCAATGACATTTCCAAGGCCTGGAGGTCATCCCAGGTTTCTTTAGGGAAGAAACTCCCCTCCCTGGGTCAGCACATCCCACGCCATGAAGAGATTCTGGACCTACACCAGAGAATGACACTGGGCACTGCACGGGGGAAAACCAGCTGCCATTGCCAAAAATGGGAAGGAAACACATGGGAGGAGCTACATTCTGGTGTGGGAACGTGGGTGAAAGGAGGAGAAAGGAGGAGACCTTCTCCAGCAAGAGAAAAGAAAGTTCTCCACTGTCAACAGAGGAGGTGGGAGGGAGGGGCTGGGTTTGGGGGTGACTGCTCTGCCCATCCCCAAATATTGTGAGGAAGGCATTCTTCTTCCTTTTACTTCTGAGCATTTCAAGGGTTAGGAAAGAAGGTCATTTCACATCCACTATTAATTTTTAAAATGTGGAGGGAGGGCTCTCATTGAGGGTCTCATTCTCTGCACCTGATGGAAGAGAAAACTCATCCCCTGCTATTTCAGACCATGCCCAAAAACGAGGATGTACTTTTGCTGGTCATTTTAAATACAGCTGTGACTACTGTTCCATGTGACATTTTTCAAATATGGTTCATTAAACTGTCATGTAAATACTGCCTTTTCTCTCCAAGAAAACTGTCAACAAGGTTAATTCCACATTTCCAGCCAGACACATTAGGCATTTCTTTAGTAACACAGAAAGGGGTTATGTTTATTCATTTTTTACTGCTACAGCTGAGCACTGAACTCAGTATACAGATCTATTCCTAGATCTGCTTTTAAATATCATTCCCAAATGTCATGTAACCACAATAAAAGCCCCTGGGATTGAAAAAAACCCAAACAAACAGGGAGGTCTTATTAATTTTAGCAGCAGAGAGCAAACATATGCATGTAAGCACCCCACACTGCATCCTCCCCTTGGTGCACATAGAACCTAATGAAAGCTATGTGCTTGCAGGAGGGCAAAATATAACCCAATAAAAGCAACAAATAGAAGAAAACCAAACCAAAGCCCTGCAGATTTGGATGTAAATCCTCATCTAAAGGCCTTGTTCCACCCTCCCTCCTGTGCTGGACTGTACCATTGTGCTGCTGGTGGTCCAGGGTACACATTCCTCTCAAATCTCTCTCTGTTTTGCTCAGAGCATCCTATAATCTCATAATTTCAGTGGGAGATAAGGTTTATATGACTTCCAACTGGCAGGGTCAACACAAGCTTTCTCCTTTCTTACTTAGATTAACTGTGCAGTTTATTCTGCATGGGCCTTTTCTGTAAGGCTTTTAACAATAGAGAATTTGTCTCTTCTGCACAGACATTAAAGCCCTTGCACCATTTTAAAGCTCATGGTTAAGAGGCTCCCCAGTGAGCTTACAGACATCTATGGCCATTCAGCCACACACAGTTCCATTTGCCTCGTGTTTCACCCCAGATATCTCTGCATTTCAGCCCCATCACACACAAACCACATTCCCTGTTAATATTGCAGGACATTTATGCACCATGACAGTTTTGCATAGTTGCACTAATTACTACTTTCTCCATCCCAGTGGAGGTCAGACCAACTTAATCCTCCCTTGACCAGTTCTTCAACTCATGAATTCCCAGGCTTGGCTGCTAAAAAGCAGCAGAAGTTTCCACCAAAACTTGCAGAAGTTCTACCCATTATATATTTATGGGAGCAGTTAGTTCACCCCATAAATCACACTTGTTAGCACAGCAAACTCAGTCCTTTGGTGTCTTCACCATGGTTGCCTTCACTGAGTATAAAACAGGCTGCTCTGCTTGCCAGTCAAAGACCTGAAAGACAAATTACAGCAACATTGTATACAAAGTGAGTAATTACATTCCTACTTGTAGAATTTGTGTCAGAAATGTGTCTTCATTTATTTAATTACTTCATAATCCCATATTCAACACATGGCTAATCTTTCTTGATCCAGTAAAACACAGCCTTCCTGTTTAATCCTGATAGCAATCTCTATCACTCAGCAGCTGCAGCATTTCACCTCCACACTGTTTATCATCCCTGACTAGAATTGAAACACCCTTGTCTGCTGGTTTTTGTCTCTGGACACTGTTATAATTGCCTCTAATTCCGATCCAAAAATACAATATTACAGATCTCTCTGTTGTGGATGACTCAAGCATTTGATATTTTGGATGTAAAAAACTCCTTTGTTCCAAGTTAGAAGAACTACTGATAAGTTAAAATTTTTTTGTGTGCGTTGTTTTGTTATTGCAGCTGTGCCAGAGCATTGATTTTGGATTTTATTTGATAATTCAATTGTGTAAACCTTTTGATCAGGAGTTGTGTTAACAACCATGCCCTGCCTGCTTCTCCACGTTGGTTCTGGAAGCAGAGCCTCGTGGTGCAGAAAGCATTTCACACACACAGGAATCGAGGGGCAGATCTTCTCTCTGCCTAAATTCCCCCTGCAGAGGAATGTTAGAGTTGTCTTAATAGGGCACTTTGGGACTTTCAGTTGACAGAGAAAGCCTTCAGCACCAGTGTTGCAGGCAACAAAAGCACATTAACATCCCCCTAGACCAACCCAAGGATGACTGGAAAAACCAAGTCAGGCACTCCTGCTTTCCCTAAAGCCACACTCAGCTGGTCCCACACCAGAGCCAGCAGTAAAGCCCACAGCAACACTATAGAAACATTATTGTGTGGAGGATTTTGCTTCCCCCATTTATACCTGGCAGCAAGACTCTCTTTTTCACTTTCCTGATTGCTTCCATAGTTCTTGAGGCAGTGGATGCAGCCTTTGTAGCAGTGCCTTGAAAATCTTCTGTGGACTGTTATTGATGGTTTTCCCCCTCCTCTTGTGAGCCACAATTCCAATGACTTCATTTTTTTTTTAAACATTCACCAAGAAAAGGAAATCTTTGCAGTAACAAATGTTTCAAGTGCATTTCTGTCCTTTACTGTGTCCCAGAGTCCTTCACTGCTGGGTTAGGAAAATTCAGTTCTTGTAATTTAAAAATATATCACTAAAAGGTGCATGCAGCAGGACAGACCTTTATTTAACAACCCTTTGTATCTTCCATATACTGTCGGATCCTTTTAATAGACAGGGGTTTTATTTCCTCCTGTGAGTCCCAGAACTGCAGATTCAGCTTTGTTAGCTCTGCTGGGCAACTGTGCAGAAAAAAAAAAGTTGTTTAACCTGTGCAATAAGTGATTGGTAGCTTATACAAAGTTCCTGAGACATTTGTTCATTTTACAGCAGACCATAATTCTCCTTCTTTAAAAATACTGCAAATGCAGGTTCTGATTTGACCTCTTTGCTTGCCTCTGTTCCTGGCCTCTGCTCTATAAGACAGTCATATTTTATAGCAACAGTGACTGGATTTTTGGAAGAATTTGCTAAATGTTTGCCACCAGAAGTGCTGCAATTATTGGCAGGAAAATTAGGGATTTCTAGCAGTCAAAGTGTCCCCAACTACTGTGGAGACATTGCAGCTGGTGCCCCCACTTTCTTGTTCTCCTGAATCCCCACATCAGAGATTTCAGCATCAGAGATTTCAGCAAAACAGAAAACATCCCTTGACCTGGAAAGCTCCTAAATCCTGTTCTTCAATCTATTTGCTAGTGTGCATTAATTATAACATCCCAGATTAAAGCCAGGTGAAATACTGGCAAGTCCTGGGCAAAGTAAAAGCTGAACACAGTTTGTGATAGAAAGTACAAGAAACAAAAAAATTCAAGCAAAAAACTAGTAAAAAAAAAAAAGAAAAACCAAAAAATTATTTCTCACCTACAGAAGTTGGAGGTGGATTTCCAGATGGAGTCTTTCCCACCTTGCAGAGCTGTCTTGCCCACATGTGTCTAGAACTGAAAAGACAAAAATACATTTAAAACTGAAAAGACTTGTGTTCACATAAAATGCATAATCAAATAAAATGTTCCATTTAAACTGAAAGATAAGATTGAGGCAGGTATTCACAACGATTAACTTTTGCCTTCTGAGGCTAATCCTCAATTTCCTCTGTCGTAAAGAAAAAGAAATGAGTCCTTCTGAACGGTGTCTTAGAGGAGAAGTCTGTCCCAGCCACTGGGGGTTGTTTTGTGAAGGATGTTATTGACTCCAGAGGGAAAAGCCAGGCCTTGTGATTCCTGTCCTCAGGACCTGCAGACTCACAGAAAAAAAATCACTTTACTCCCCTGAATCAGCCTGGTCGGGTCACATCCCAACATCCATCAATTTAAAGACTAAGTGTTTAATGGGAAGATAATCCCTGCATATTTGACAAACGGTTCCAGTTTTTTTATCTTTCTAGTGGGTATGGTGATCATGACAAAAGTAATTTTATAGTATTTCACAAAGTATCTTGTAAAATGGCAACTATATTTTATAGTGGCTTTTATTACTGCTGGAACTTTTACTAGGAATTGCATCACAAAACCCAGTTAACATAAATATTGCAGTGAAGAGCTTTCACCATTTAATGCCAGAGTTAACTCTGTCAGTGCAGCCTTTATTTTCACGTGGAAAAGGTCATTAGAATTAAATTTGTCCTCAGACTGGCATGAAGTTTTGTAGCTCTTTTCAACCTGGGAAATATCATCCCCAAATCTGCCTCTGTCAAGCTGTGTTAGAGGGTTGCTTTGAGCCCTCTCTGTAATATCTGAACAGAACCAGAGATCTGGAGATTAACACGTGGAATATAAAATGGGTTTGTTCAATATTTACCACAGAGAGAGCCTGTTTTGAACATCTGCAAGGCACCTCAGCACCGAAAGATAATAAATTACATTGCTTACATTAACAGACAGATTTCAAAAATTAAATTTGCCTGGGAGGTGGAGCATCATTAATGGTTGAACCACACACATTAAATTTGCATTCATGTCAATGTTAAAGAAGACTCAAGTGTGCTTGTACTTTTCCCCACGTTATACCTTTCTTCTTTTTGAACTTTCCCAAATTCACCCATTTTTGCCACTGCTTTTCTTTTCTCTTTAACAGAACATTATGCAGTCTCCATATTTTGAGCTTTTTATGACCATTTCTTTCATTCTTCCTTTTCTCCTTACATTTACTTCACTCTTCCCTTCCCTTTTTTCTCTTGCTCATATAAACACACACTAAATTCCTTACAAAAGCCCAGATTTCCTGGAGATTCCAGAACAATCTGGAAGAAGTGTTGCCTGGTGGACAAAGATTCCCAGAGCACCCAGCAGCTCAAGGCCAGGCTTGGCACGAGCCCAGTTGTGTGTGGTTAAATCAGATTTGAACCTGCTGAGTCATGTGAAAACAACTAGAACCGGGGATTTATTGCACCAAACAAACTCCTGGCTCTCACTAAACCCTCTTTTCATTAAAGAAAATAAAACAGGAGTATTGATGTCTGCAGATGAGGACAATAAAGATGAGCCACAGCTGAGCCATAATGGTTTGCACACTCATAAACCCTCCTCAGGCTTCGTGGCTTCAGTGCTTCCCTGTGGGGGATGATGTTGAGCATGTGCTGGAATGCAATGCTCTTGGATAATGGAGAGAAACAATTTTCTTTCTGCCTGCTGCTACATTTTAGGCACGAAGCTTAAGCTCTCTAGGGAAGCTGACAATTCCCTTTGCCAATAACTCAGCCCCTTATGGAAAACCAAATGCTGTTTTACACAATCACTGAGTACCTGAAGTCAGTTTGCTTCAGATGAAGAGTTTGGGAAGGGAGAGAAGAGGGGCATTTAGGTGTGGCAAGAGCTGGAAGAGGTAAAAAGGTGCGGGTAGGATTGGCATCAGTGTCTGCTTGGACCCAGGGGAGCTGTAAGAAATTTGAGGATTGAGGACCTTATGTCCCAGGTTTGGCACCAGGGTTGGGAATATCTGATTTTCAGAGGCAGCTTCAGGCCTTGGGACACTGAAAATACCTGACAAAAGTTTGGCCATTGCTTCAGATCTGCTACAAGCCTATTGAGCTTGTCAGTATTTGTATATCTGGGAAAATAATTTGTTTTTCGAAATCCAGACCTCAGATGAAGTCAAAACTGCAAGTTCCAAATGTGCAGCTGAAATCTCCCTAAAGAAAAAAATTAATGCTGTTACCACAAGTCAGCTCTGCATGTTCCTGGCCCATATACTTTTAAAAATGGGATTGTTAAATTGTTAAAGAGGCGAAGATAGTGACTCCCCAAGGCTTCATAGAAAAATGTGTGAAGGGATACACAGAGGTGACTTTAGACATTAAAAAGTCTAAGAAAAGGTCTGAAGTCTGGCCTCAAATGAAACATGTGCTATTAAATATTGTCACCTAGGCCAGCCAGAGAGACCACACTGAAAGAGCACATTAGGAGACAATCACCAGCTCACTGATGCCACAGAAAAAAAATTGCCTGTCCTCTGCTCAGGAGGATTTAACAACATTATCTAGAAACAACTATATAATAATTGCATTATTCTCTGTCCCCCCTCAGCAGGTTTTTTGCAAGATGCTACAATTAAATAGACAATCCTATGTCTCAATTTATTTTTCTGGATATGTTAATAGTGACAAGCTCAATAGGCTGCTTAGAATGTGTGGTTTTAAGTCATTAATTTGAATTGTGACTTCAAACTCCTGACCAATATTTCTCATTATTCATAGTCTAAAGGGTTGTTGGGAGAAAATGTCAAAAGAACAAAGAACCTGCCCAGACAGACTAGACTTGTTTCCAGACTTCACATTAAAGTAAAACACAATTAAAATAAATTAAACTAGTTTAATCACTTGCTGACATTTTATTCAACAGAAGATGGAAAACCTGTTGGATGTTCAAAAACTAAAGCTGCAGTCAGCAGAGACACGAAAAAGGTGGAAAACAGCAGCATGGCTTGGATCCCAGATTTATCCCACAGCTCTCACTCAAGTCTTCTCAGTCTCTGAATCCCAGAAAGAAGGATGTAAGAGCACCCACACCTGACTCTTGCTGGCTTACTGTGATAAATTCCCTTCTCCTTACTAAGGGGTAAATGCAAACTGTTGTGCTCCCTGCAAAATACAAGGAGTGTGTAATTAAGAGCAGATGTTTCCATCCTGGTTTATGCCTGTGCAGTGACAGGGAAGCACATGAAGCTCCATTCAGCAAGAGCAAAATGTTATTTAACATCATATGGGAAAGCATTGAGTAATGAATTTTACTCAACTGGATGGAAAAACTACAGCCCCCCCCACTTTAAGTAACAGCATAAAGTTTACACTGATGAAGACAAATAGGAAAAAAATCCAACCTCAAGATAAGAACATGGAGTGGTTTGGTTAATTTGACCAAAAAAGCCCCTTGGGAAAATGATGCATAATTTATATTCTCTACTCATTTAAACAACTCATACACTTCCTAAATGCAAAGTACAGATTCTTGGAAGAGCCTTTGATTAAAGTTTCCCACATCAGTCACAGGTGCTACAACATGGATACTTTGATGGAGACTAATAGAGCACAAGCAAACATAAACCATAAGAGATGTCAACAAATTAACACCTTGTCTGGATCCTGTTAGAATTCTGAATTAAAATTGTATTTCAGATTTAGTTTAAAAAAACTGTCTTATTGAATGAAGTGTTAGATAATTAAAAAGAACCAATTTGTATTCTCTAGGGCCAAATTTGCAGAGTTTTAAGATATCCAATAATTCCATGGAGGTGGAAGCATCCATATTTATCCCAACCCCTACAACCTTCTGTAATCATGGGAAAATCACTTCTTGCACTCTCTTTTGCGCTGGTGGGGCTTGGGAATGACAGAGGCAGGAAGGACTCTGGCTTAATAAATGTAGGATGGGTACAAATAAGGAGTGTCTGGCACTAACAGGCTGTGCAGGGAACTCCCAAAGGAGACATTGCTGGAGACTCTTAAGAAGAGGATGATTAAGGCATTGGGGAATCTGCTCCAGGGAGCCATCCTGCAGTGCCAGAGAAATGGGCTGGTAAGGCAGCACAGGTGGTTTTTAGCAACTTCAAGGCATGGAATTCTATCCCCAGCAGCCCTTCAGAAAACTCCAGAGAGCCAAGGTTATTTCCTATGTACATAAAATTCATGTCCGGGAATCAGAACCTCCTCTATTCAGCATATAAATGCACACAGTTGTGTGATCTTAATACAGAATATAAATAAACAGTGACAGAGATGCTTAAGATATACACACACTTACTGACAAGGTATTGCCCTCAAAGTATTTGGATGCAAAATGGGATATGGCTGCTCTGGATTACATTGCTTTCCATTTTCAAGTTTTTCCACATTCTTTAAGGGTTGAATGATTTTTTTTCACGATTTATTTACTCTCAGCATTGAAGAGGCACCAATTTGCATCCAATCCTTAATCCAAATGGACCTTCCCGGTGATTAAAATCCACGTTTCAAATATAAAGTTTTAATATTGTAACATTAAAAAGCAACTAAAGGTTTTCTCTGATTTTAAGTAGAAAGAGGAAATAATGCATTGTTCCAGCTCCAAAGCTTGCTTAATGCAAGATCAATTTTGTTAAGTGTTGCTTAGCAATGGATTATGAATGAAGATCCTGAATATTAATGCAGGATGGATATGGCAGCAGTTCCTGTGAAAGCACACTTTAGAAAGGAAAGGATTCACCAGGTGAACCACAAACAAATAAATACCTGTAGAGTTTCATAAACAAAAGGAGGTCACGTCTTGCTCACCTCTTGCATCATTTATCAGTCACCAAGACACAACACACAGCAGGAACTTTGAGATCATCTTTGCTGGTTTCTGGCTAGGTACCCAAAATATTGACAGTCTGCTCCCAAATCCTGGGACAGAGACAAACTTTACAATGGCACAGGGTTGAGTCAAAGCAACAGGATCAAGGCTTGGTCATAGTTTTCTGGAGGATCTGAAATGCTCTTGTGGTGGTTTCTACCTGCAATCCAATATATCAAGGTGTTTATATTTATTATATATACACCTAAGACTTATAGACATTGGTGGTGCAGTTCTCCCTTATAATCAGAGCCAAGACCTTGCTGCTTGGCATTTGGCTGCTCCTGTTGTTGCTATAAAAGCAAGTTATTGCAGGAAAATCCTATTTTATCCTGCATTTTATTTTTATATGCTCTGTAGAAGAGAACACAAGTGGGACAGGCTGTGCTGGAGAGAAGAGGAACAGGAGCCACGAAGCCATGGGAGAATTTCTCCTGAAATGGAAGCTCCAAGGTGGGTTTGCTTTGATTGGGATTTCTTGCACAAACTGGGCAAACAGTCTGACAACACTTTAACAAAGCACTGATGTTGCTGCTTTGTTCTAATTATAGAGATCTCTATATTTAAGGTTGCAGTACAGTTTGTCATGAAGATTTCAAGACCCCACCACGGCTTTGGCAAACCCTAAAGTTGGCCCAGTGTCTTTTTGACCTTTCACATGAAACACGTTCTGCATTGTTTTTACAGCACTTCATTGTTAAAATGTCTTAATCTGTTTTTATGCAATTGAAACAACACACAGATTTTTATCTTATACCATCACTAAAAGCTCTTTCATATTTATTTTAAACCGATTGTATTAAGTAACATTTTTCTGTCATTTCACAGCCTTGATCATAAGATCATTTTTCTGGAAGACACTAAATTTCCCAGCATCTGTCCACATGACTCTTTTGGGACTTTGATGTTAATTTACTAAGTCTATCTTTGCTAAAGATGTAAATTTGTAAGAAAGTACTTATTTGACTCTCATTGATTATTGTCTAATTTGTGTGAACAGGTCCTGCCTAATAAAAGAACAGCTTTTCGAGTGTATTTCTTCCCAACCCTCTACATTTCCAACTTGGGAAATCTTCCTTGTCTGTTTTTCTCCCCTCAGACTCAGCTTTATTTATGACATCTAATTTTCTTTAAATGTAGCTTTAGATGAAGCACAGATTTGGTTTTGTGCATTTCTTTGGGGAACTGAGGAGAAAAATATATATGTCTGCAGATGTGTGACTGTTGATCCTCAGGCTGCTTCCAACCAGTAATTAGACTGTAAACTTTTCAGGACAAGGGCAGCCTCACAGCCTGGGTCTTTTAGAGCAATGGGATCCAGTAGCTGACTGCTATCTGCAGCCATATTATTAAAAATAATTACTAGTGTTTATATTATAACATCAACCAGGGGTTTCAGAATTCATACATAAAATATGAGACAGCCCTTGCCAGAGCCCTAACAGCACAAGTTATTTCAGCAAAGCACTTAAACATGGTTATGACCTTGTGGGTAAACTTAGAGGCAACTTTGGTATTTTTCTCTTGCATATTTTTTCTTTCCCTGTTTTTTTTCTTTTTCTTTAAGGGTTTTGCTCCCCAACCATAGCAGGGTATTTAAGAGAAGCACAGCAGTAAAAGAAGCTCAGGACAAATAACCATCTTCCATCTTTGGAGCAACTTAGTTCCTTAGCAGGAGGGAGGATGACTTGCCTTTATCCTTTGGAAACATTTTGCTAAGGTTGAATATCAGAGAAACATGACACATATCTCAGCCCCACCATTAGTGACTTCCTTCTCCCAAATTCTGCTGCACAGCTAAAATCTCAGGTAATTCAGGCTCAGAAATTCAATAAAGACCTTCAGAGAAACCTTCCTCCTGAAGATTGGATGGTCTGACTGCTCAGGGCTCAGATAAGGAGCAGGAAACCTGCCAGCCCGTTTTTTTTTCTTGATTGGCAAACCCCAGACAGCAGTTATTTTTCTCTTCCACTTTCATGAGCTTACATACAGGGCTTTTATGGTTTGTTTTGGCTTTTTTTTTCAGAAGGCTGCGTTTATTCCCTGTTACTGCAGACGTTTGCCTCCCACTGGAGTCCTTGTTTAGGGTACATTTTCCTCATGTCTCATCCCACAGGAAGAGAGTGGAAAACCGTGTTGGTCTGTAATGGGAGGGGAACAATTTTGTCAAGGAACTACACCTGTGTAGTTCAATTCAGCTTTGTCCAAGGATTAAAAATAATTAAAAATAATTAAAAATAATTAAAAATAATTACTAGTGTTTATATTATAACATCAAGGGGTTGATGTTATAATGATAAAGGTGGGCAATGATTAATTCTTTCATGGAAGGTTTTAGCTTGAGAAGCAGGATCCACATAACCACTGCAACAGGAGCCCAGTTTTATGGGTTTGAGTTCTTGACACCACGTGCAAGGAACAGGAATTTTCACCTCAAAGTATCCTGTGAGTTTCTTTACCTCAACATCCCCCCATTCCTCACACCCAGCACACAACTGTGTGTTCACCCTGTGCTCAGCAGGGACCTCCCACACCCCTCCAGCTGGGCATCATTCCCAGGGCTGACTCCTGGAACTGGGAAATCAAAATCTGTCTCAACACAGTTCCTAAACTCTAAATTCACCAGCTCCTCTCTTCAGCCCCAACAGTAACTGCTGGGATGCAGCTACCTATGATAAATTTAATAAATGTGGGTCAGAGCAAGTGCTGAGCGTCATTATGGGCAAGACATAATTTTGCCTTTACAAAAATTGCCAGTCAGGCCTAATTCTGGAATTCATATTTACAGGGTGCAATCTTACTCATGCAAACAGCCTCCCTGAAGTCATTGCCTATACTCTTTTCAGTCAATATTGCTCACTAAATATGAATATGAAAAGCAGTTTTAAAAACCATTTTTCTCCTAGATAAAAGTTTCCTTAAAATCTAACTGAGTAACTGAGTTAGGGTGAAAAAAAAAATCAATCTCTGAAACTAGGAAATGCTGCCATGACCTTTAATTATACATTTCAAATTAAGACCCTGTCACAGTGAGTTTGCACATAATCAGGCTGGATTGCAGAGTTTAACTCATTGTTCAGTCTCCAGTCTATAACAATTAGGCTCAGAGTTTGATCCCAGTATATGGGATACACGAATTTCATGGCAGGCATTGACTGGAGAGAACAGGAACACAACTTTCACTCCATCCCAGAGAGGTGCCAGGCTGAGCCCTCCCTCTTCTCACTGTTCTCATCCCCTTTCAGTCACTGCTGTAACCCAGGGGGTACAAACTACTTTAGGAACTGACTTAAGGCATTGATAATTCAACTTTTCTTTGCATGAGAGGTGAACAAAACTCTCTTTCCTTTTATGCCTTCTGCCTGTGAGCTGTTTTTGGAGGAAAAAGGTTTATTTACATTGGGTTTATTGTTTTGGTTTTAGTTGAGACTTGAAGTTATTTGTCACCTCTAACCCTAAACAATGTTCTATTTCAACTGATGAATTTTGATGCCACTTATGTTGCTGTATTGAATGTCCTTCCTCTAGTATGTTGTGGTGGCCATACTTAATATTATTTTGTTGTATTTTCCCTTTTTTTTGGGTTCTCAGATGAAGAATGGCACACATTTTTTGTTAGTCAGTAGTTTTTAACTTACGTGCTGGTACTTTGTGTGCTTTTGAGTGTCACATTCTATGTGTAACATCAGATTTAACAACTGAATCAGGTGTATTTTGCACAGAAATCAAGGAAACCTTTGGCTCCTTTCTGGAGAACACAGTTCTAATGAGAAGAAGTGTCTAATTAGCACATAAATCCCATTAAATATACAGGCACACTTGTCTTCTGCCAGAGGAGGGATTTAGAACCAGCCTTTTATTCAATCATGTCCAAATCCACAGTGGTTCTTTAACATTAAGGAAGAAGTATTAAGTAGTTCTTCATCAAGTCAACATGTTTTCACCAAGGCTTAAAGAGAAAGGCCCAAGTTAAATCCCAGAGACACTGGTTAGAGGAGAGGCTTTTACTTTATCTGAAAGGCTCCAATCCACCACTGTATCCATACAGATTTGGTACCTTACAACTGCATCTTGAACCAGGCAAAGCTTAATTCAGGAAGAAACTCTTCTGTACCACAAGAACACTTCTTCTGTTAAAGGAGATTCAGCAGGATAAGATTCAGCAGATCCTCTTTACCCTTGTGGAATGTTGCTGCTGAAGGAAAAGGGGAAAGCAGCCCAGCTGGATGCTTCCAGGGAGAGAAAGATGTGCCTCCTTTCTTAAAATGCACAAGGCATCCATGGTACTGTTATTCCAGCCTGGATCACCAGCCAGCATAAGGAGACACCACACATAATTAAAATCAATAGTGATACGTTGATTTACATCTGCTAAAGATCTACTTCTCTGCTCCAAGCACCCAAAGCCCAGGGGGAACTGGGAGGTAATTTAGATAAGAAACACCAGCTTCACTTAGAACTGCCAGAAGTGATTTCTAAGGAAAGGTGTGCAGAGCTTTCCTAAAGAATGGCTCAGAGCATATCAAGGTACAGGATCACAGGAAAGCTCTACTGCTTGTAAGAATGTGTTTTCTTAGAAAGGAATTGCATCCAGGGGGAAGGAAAGGATGGAACTTAGTGATAGGAATAATTCATAGGGTAAAATTAAAAGGAATAAGAGTAAAGTGGCTTTGGTAATTGGACATGGAAGAGTTTTGTTAAGGATAATGGTAGAGATATGCAGCTATGATGCCATGAAACTATATGCAGGTAAGTCTGTAAAAATATTCCATGTACACTCAACTTTAATGGGATTTTTCATCCTTTCTTTTATCATATGGAAGTTTTGTGTGATACATTATTTTACTTACATTGTATTAATCTATCCAGTAAGAGTAGATGATAATCTGTTTTTCTCTTGGATTCTTTTGCAGGCCAACCCTGTGGGTAAAGCAGTGTGGCCCCAGAGAGGACACACAGACAAATATCCCCTAATGCCCATTAATCTCCTGCTGTTGAGCTGCTTTATTACCTTGGTGAGACAAAGAAAAATTCATAGAAGGTGAGCAGGGCACATGTTCTTGCACAAAAGCAAAGAGTGTAAGCCCAGGCCGGGATTCTCCCAGCAGACATCCAACAATACTGCACTGGATTTTTTAGAAAGCCTGAGCAAAAAAACCCAATAGTCTGATTTTTGCTGCCTGGTGCAAGTGCTGAGGAAAGGGAAGGGAAAGTACAAACGGTTGTCTGTGTGCCCCCAACAGCTCCCTGCATTTCAGAGCCAGAAAAAAGAGAGAGAAAATGTGAAATCTTCCCTCAAGTCTGTGGTTCCCTGCTGCTCCTTCTCCTCAGAATCAAACCTGGATTGGAGTGATAAAGAATAGGATATAAAGTCTGAGGAGCATTGTAATTAAACAGTTGAAATGGCAACATGTGAACAGCAGTGTCAACAGCATTTTTGTGACTTAGTGGTGGCAAGGATGGAGTTAAATAGAAAAGCCCAATTATAAAGAGAGATGGGCAGAAGTCAAAAAATTTAAAACCATAAATTGAGATTGTGCTAGAAGTGGTGAGATAAAAGCAAGAGGAGCACCTGGCTGTATAAATGCAGTTACTTGAAACAGAATGCCTGAGAGTGTTTTATTAAAATTGGGCTTTTATTATAAAAGCAGGGGCTTATTTAATAAGTATTCCTGCTAAAGACTTAAAGTGTCCTCTGTCCATGCATTCTGCATTCCAAGGTTATCAGAGGAACTGTTGCTATGGGCTGAACTCAATTTAGCACATGCTTTTTTTGTGTGGTGAGGGGATGTGAAAAGGATTCAGCAACACAAACCTGTCTGTGTTCTGAATGAGAAATGAACTTTTGTTAAAGATCTTGCAAACCTCAACTACAGCTGCACAATCCTGATACTGCCAGGCAGGAGAGGGGTGACCTATTTGTGTCTGTCTGAACTTTGTGTTCGTCTTTTGATCACAAGCAACAAAACCTGCAGCAGCACAACAAACAGGAGGATGTAGGGAAGTGGGACCCGTGTGTTTAATTGTCCTTATATGCTGCTTAACTTCAGATTTTAATTTAAGATTTTTCTCTTATAAAAATCTTTTAACATCCAAAAATACTGTTATGCTCAGGAGATTTTTTTAATCATTATTGTGAACAAGGAAAGTCAGAATACTGAAGGCAGAAGGTCAGAAAGGCCACGCATTGTAATGTAGATTTCATTGTCAGGATCCACAGAAATAAATTTCATTTCTCTAAAGAGGAAAAAGGAAAACTTGATCTCCTCATTATTGGGATACAAGGCACAACACGGGATCATGGATAGGACAGTTTGCAAAAAGACCTCTCGTCTGCCCTCCCCAAGTGTTTGTGCCCTACAACGTTTTTACATAAAATTCTCTGTCGGGAGACAAACCTGTTCTGTTGGCTTATGTGCAGATGATTCAAGAACTAGAGGAGTAAAGAGGATGTTTATTGAAATGTTACAATATGGTCACCATAATCTAACAGTACCTAATGATATTCTTGCTTCAGTTCAAACTTCTACCCCTCAAGTTCCTCATAACTCCTCATAACTGGCACCATTTCAACCAAGACATCACCACAGCAGAGAGAGCAGGAGCTTTTCTTTGGGCTCAGTGCACAAGATACCACAGAACAAGCACTCTGGGTTTTAAAACATGCTCTTCTCTTTGTGCAGCCTGTCATTAGCAAAGCAAAGACCAGCTTTGGCATTATCTGGAAATCACTGTTAAAAAAAACCCCACCAAACCCAAAAAGAAGTAAAAGTAAAAATCACGTTGCTTAAATATTTTTGTCTTTCAGATTTATTATTGGTATTTCCAGGCATTTTTGGCAGCGTTTTGCCCCTCTGCCCCCACACAGGAACTCTCAGAACACGCCCCATGCCTTTCCTCTGCCACAAAGTACAAGGGGAAAGATGGACACAGTTCACCTCACAAGGCAACAAAAGACTGTCTGAAGCTTTTAGCTCATCTCACAATTCTGATTATTATTTACTTACTTCAGGAGAGTCTGGGGATTATTACCACTCCAGCCTCTTGTTCACCTCAGGCACGTGTTCTCATCAACTCTGCTCATGGTCAAATGAGTGGCTCGAGGCGGTTCCCCCCCAAATTCATTCCTTTTAAATCAGTGTCTGTATAATCCCACTCCTGCATGAGCACTCCCAGGAAGATTTACCTCAGCAGCCAAGCTGTTCCTGAGCTGGGATATTGCTCCCTGATTGTGTCAGAAATCCAGAATTACCCCAGAGGGCAGGAGGGACCCAGTGGGAAACCACGAGCACGGGGGAGTGTTCAGTGCTGCTCCAGCGCCATCCTGAACTGGGCTCTCACTCCAGGCTCTCCAGTTGTGCTCTCCAGCCTTTCCCTTGACCAAATGCTCCTGTCCAGTCACACACAGCTGGGATGAGCCCTGAAGAGCACAACTTCACACACTATCCAGAGTCAACGAGGATCAGCACCACACAGACCCGTGTGTGCTGCATAATCCACAGCGAGGCTCTTTTCCTTTCTCCTCAGAGCACAGAGATCCTTTCCCCCGTGGGCCCTCTGCTTGCTCCTTTAATAGCTTTTCTGTGCCAAGTCCTATAAAACACAGCCCAGACTCACTGCAGTGTGTGAGGCAAATTGTGTGCATAAGTCACACACCAGCTCATAAGTATTTTTGTGAGCTGTGTGGAGAATATCCTGTTATTACAAGGTAGTCACATTCATGATCATTAGAACAGTTCTATGTAATGGCCATATTATGTTATGATAATCTGTTACACTTCTGAGCACACACCCATCTCAGAGTTAACGTGCCTGAAGATAATTTCTCTAAGGCAGGTACATCTCAATGTTTAGATCAATAAAAAGACTCTTAAATTCGGTACTTGTGTCTCTTTATGCATGAAATTGTGCTGAGTTTCCCTCTCATATACATATAACAAAGAGAGCTAACACAGTCACTGGAATTTTAAGTACTGCATCCACTAAAGTTAAACTTATGGAAATCAAAACTACACAGCACCAGGGCAAAAAAACCCCCCAAATTCTGAGAATTTCAAATCAAAAGATCCCCATATTAGGATTCCACTGGAAAAAAATTCAGTCATGAGAACAGAATGAAGGTCCTCCCTGAGCAAACAAGTGGCACAAATAGGAATATTCAGTAAGATAATTCTGTCACCCAAGTGCAGACTGTTACCAGAACCACAACTGTTCACTGCATATATTAAGGAAGAGCCTGGATGCCAACACACAAATGTTTCTACATCGAGTAGAAACCCAAGGGTTGAGATAAATGCAGGGAAGGTGGGGAAGTCAAATCCCTAAAAAGCAGGCAGGAGATCAGAATCAGTTACAAACAAAATGCAGCAGCAGAGTGAGAGGAATGGGGTTGGACCCTCCCAGCAAGAGGGAGAACATCGAAGAGAAGAAATAAACCTTCCAAGGGTCGTGCAGGGAAATCAAAGAATCATTTGCTTTTCACACAACTCAGTGCAAACATAAGCAAGATGGTTTAAAGGAAGAGCTGATGTGATTAGCAGGAATGAACACCAGGGAAGAAGTTGGCAGTGGTTAGATTAGGTTTCTTTATTTCCAGTAGCACCTGTAGCTGTGACCTGAGCCCCTGACTTGGCTTTTATGGCTTGTCTGACTCACCTTTCATGAGTCCAACCCTTCAGAGCCAGCTGGACCTGCCAGGAGCAGACTGAGGGCTTCCCTCCCAGCCATGGCTGGTGTCACATTGCAGAATTGTCCTATTCCTTCTCTTTGAGCTCAAAGTCAATCCAGGAAGCTTAAACCACACATCACTTGAGCAGCCCTTTCTGATTTAGGGTTACTGGGAGCCACCCATAGAGTCTGAGTGAGGGGTAGTGCAAGGAGAGAATTTGCAGCTACACAGACACCCGGCCTACAGATCACCCAAAGCCTCTGGTCCACTCTAGAAACCACATATCAAAATGATTTCATACAATATGACATGATATGATTCTATATTATATGACAACCAAAAGGTGAAAGGGGATAAAGGTGAGGATAAATGAGGACAACAACCTGAACTGAAATGTAGTGGGAAGGTGTATCCTTTCATCTCTCAGCTTTGTTTCACCTGTGTGGAGCATGGAAATAATCATGTCAAAGCTGCTGGGAGGATGCACATCCTGCTCCATGGCAGCTTTCAAGATTTGACAGTTTTATTTCACAGTGAGCAGGAGAGGGACCAAAGCCCTCTCCATGAAAACAGCAATGTCAAAGCGTTCAGTTGCTGATCAAAACCTGAACATTTCAGCTCTGGACAGTGTAAAAATGCAGTCAAAACCTCTCATAGGGCTTGTGCCTTTCCCATAGGAGACTGAGGACTAAATCCCTGGCATCTTTATTCACAGTACTGTGTTCAGCTCAGCACCTGTGTGCACAGCCATGAGAATCAGTGAATTTACTTGTCCACTCTCCCTGTGTCTCTGGCAGCTCGTGAAGGAAGCAGAATATTCCTATCCATGGAATAACAAAGGTGCTTTGAAATAGGAGTCACACCCACAGGGTCATGGGGACACTTGACCTCTTATCTGCTGGAAAACCTGAAGTCTTTTTGTGCCCACTCTGGAGCAAAGGAGGGAATGACAAACTCTCAGCAGCGAGAGCGACAGAGCTCATTCCTCAGAAATGTGCAAATCTTGATTAGGAAATTAAAAACCTCAGCAATGCCCCCAGAGTTAACAGGCTCAGGCTATTTGGCAAGTTATAAATATTCCTGGAGAGTCGTCAGCATCTTTCAAAAAGCACGAGAAGTTTGGCTTTGTTGAGGTTGCTGTTGCTCAGGCACTGCAAGGCATCAAAAGGAAAAGTGGCCTGGCATGGTTTTTTAGAGCTGAATTATTTACATGAAAGGCTGGTGAAATTAGATCCTTTCTCCATAATCAAAAGGCTTTTTACAATGATATGAAACAAAATGCTTTCAGGGAGCGTATAAGTCATTCCTGTATTTTATCTTTATATCCTCATCTCCTTTAATCTCGTGGCATGATGTGGACCTCAGTTGAATCCACAAGCCTTTTAGCTCTGCAGAAACATTGCCTGGAAAAAAAATACATATCTGTGATGATGTGCACATAAGAAGAAAGAGATGTACTGGTTTAGAACTCTTCACTCCCTTGACCATTTTCTTTGTTTCACCACTATTTTGTCTCCATTTCTAGACAACACAGAAATATAACTTGAACCTCTGTTAGTTGACATAAAAATTTAAGTAAGTTTGTAATTATTTTGTATACTTCCCAAAAGTATAACACAGACTAGACAGACAGCTGAAGGTTGATGGCCACCATTATAACAGCATTGTTTTGATCATCATCTGATCTCAGTCCAAATCTCATAAAAATGTAGCAAATGGTAAAAAATATCAACCCAGAGCATTTGGTTTTCAATGAACTAACGTGATCAGGAATAGAAATAAGTAAACTTAGTTTATTCCTAAGATGTGACCCAAATTTGTCAGGCTTTGGATCAATTTGGATGTATTTTTTAATATTTTTCCTCCCCCTCCCACACCTTTGAAAGCTTTCAGCTTCTTTTGGAGCACTCTCAGTGCTGCACAGCTCACAGACAGTCTGAGTGGGAGCAAATTCAAACCAGAAACCAGAAGAAGGAATTTGACCATCAAAGCAATGGACCTTCTGAAATGAAAACTCTTCAGCTGGGGAACTGGAAGTCCAGAACATTTCCGTTTTTAAGACATGGGTTACAACATAAAAACTGCACACAGACTTGGGGATTTAGTCCTTGAAAAGCAACTTCTCTGAGTTCTCAGGTGACACAATCTGTGTTTTGGAGAATCTCCCACTCTTGTGCAGCGTCTGAAAGTTTATTGTGTGGCTACTCAGAACTAGAGCAGGATTATTCTCTTTTTTAATGTAGTTTAATAATACATTGAAGTTTTTCTGAATCTTGGAAGCTGTGAGAAAAACTGCTTGGTCAAGTGACACATTTTAGGTAGAATAGCTAAGATGTATAGTGTGATTATTCAGAAGTTTTGCTTTTATTTTGGTCTTTAGTCACAAGATCTGACAATTTACTATAGAACATTTACTTGAGAATTAAACAGATACATTTGCTGTGACAAACAGTATATGAAAGCTTTTGCTAAACTGGGGCATCCCTGGGTTGGAGTGTTGGGCTTTGGGAATTTTGAAAGCATTTTCTGAACTTTCTAAATAGCACAAAAGTCTGTGTTCATCTTCTGCAGATTCATTGCAGCTGCACATCTACTTTGCACATTTGTCATCTTCTCTATGACAACTTCAAACTATTTTTTTTTACATCTAATGAATCATATAGTGAGTTATGGCTCTGGTGAATTACCCAGAAGTCATGCCTGTGAATATATATAAAGGAACAGGATGGAATATCTTCTGTCTTCTATGTTTCCAAGGGCAATTGCTCATTAGCTCTTTCCAGGTATGGGCTGCAGGTATTTGCATTTTAAGAAAGTGAGCAGGCTTTTCAATGGGCCCCCATCAGTCTTCCTGGCAGCTGCAGCCAGCAACATTCCCAGGCATTGTTCTGTGGTGATAACTAAAGGGAACACTTGGGATTGCATTTATTTAAAATTGTATTATTTCTGGAAGAATGATGGCCACTGGCTGGGATGCAGCCTGCCCAACTTTATGACGCTCACAATGTTATAAATTTCATTCCCATTGCAATAATGCAGAGTGCTTGGGAGAACAGCAGGAAGGTGTTATATTCTCTGTCAGCAAAGGTGAAGGCACTAAGAAAATAATTTCCCTGGTCCAAAAGACAGCGAGGAGTGTTCAGCCAAAGACAATTAAAACCCTTCCCTCAAGAGTAGATCTTCCAATGCTGAGATATTTCTGCCCACTCTCTCTACTGGGGATGCTGAACCACAGACTGGTTTCTAACAGGAAAGGAATTTTCCCATCCTAGCCCTTTCACAGGTATAAGAAGCTTCTTAACATTTCTGTTCATCTTCCACTTAGTTTTCTTCTGTCAGAAACAGGAGCTCAACACAGTTTGAAATGTTAACGTTTAATTCAATCTGGTTTGAAAAGCTGTTATCACCTGTTTAATGAGTTTTGCTATAGAAGGTCTCTTAAACAGGCAAAGGGGGACCATTAACCCTGAACATAAGGATTGCTTTTCATTCCCCCAACAGCATTAGATTCAGTTCAACCTCATGTTTGTGACTCCCTGACACAGCATTTTATAAGTTGGTTTATCTTCCAGGAGTGGAAGATACTTAATTGTTACTAAGCTACCCTTCAAGGAGAGCAAAAGAAAAAATTGTGACCGAGCTAAAACATAAAGACATTTGTATTTAAAGAGTCCAATTTAGTCTTAAGGCTCCAACAGTGAGTAATAAATCCTATTAGAGGCAATTGATAACAGTGAGTTTTGTCCAACGTTCTCCATACAAATGAAAACTTTCCCATCATTACTAAGATACGGTTAATCAGCTCTTATTCTGCTCCCAAATGATGTGATTTTGCAAATCTTCATGAAATATTGCTTGCTATTCTCAGAAAACTCTGTGATTGCTGCAGCAGGGGGAGGATGTTCAGAGAGTGAGAGTTTGGGTGCTGAGGGTCTGAGGGCTGTGGCCAAGGTCTGTGGGCTTTAGGTGAGCACCTAGGCCTGGGATTAAAAATGTCATCAGAGGGCAGTTCATGTGCCATTAATGCAATAAAAGATCTGAAAGGTCCAGGCACTGAAGTGGCAAATAATTAAGCAACTGAAACAGTAATATCTGCTTCAACACATCATCTCTAGTATCAGTGGGGGAAATATTTAGGTGTGCAGAGAAAAGGATCCCACCTTCTTCTTCTTCAGTGACCCATCTTACTGAGAGAGAGGAGTTAAACAACTGAGGGCTTATTCTGGCTAAATTTCAGTCTGTTTTGATGTTTTCAATAGAACCACCTGTTCCTTGGCATAGTGCAACCTCTGCCATGTCTCACCTGAACCCCAGCCCGTGTCTCTGCATTTACAATCTCAGATGGGTTCATGGTGGGCTTTATGGACTTACAGTGGGCTTCTGGTAGGAGGGAGTCTCCTGGAATCAGAGTCAACTGGAATCAGGCAGCTGGAGCTCACCAGGTATCTGCCTGAGGAGGAGTCATTGGGGCTGATTTGAATTTTACATTCCTCACTGCAGAGATGCAATAAGAGTGATGGAAGCAGAGGACTCTTGAGCTAATTTTCTAGGACTTCTTTTTCACACTCTTTGTAAATCTGAGCTCTGCAAACAGAGTAGTTCTGAATGCTACAGCATGGACAGCACATCCTAAACACCTGAACAGCTTGTAACTGTGATGCCTTTGGCTGAGTCAAGCATGTTCTTGACAGAAACATCAACTCTGTGTTCTCTTCCCTGTTACAATGAAAATACAATAGCTTCAGCAGTGGATGAACATCCAGAGATTAAACTCACCATCTCATGTTTACTTGAGATGTCTCACTGAATTAATCATCTCACTTTGTTAATTAACCTTGCTTAGTACCATTAAATAACTCTGTGGTTTCTGTTCATCCATGGAACCAAGGCTGTTTGGTGCTTGCTTGACTACAAAGGATCATGTAATGACTCCCCAGAGATGTTTTATGAGAGGGACCATGAAAAGGCTTAATCTTGGCAAGGTGATTTATATTGGTCTGTTTATCCTTGCTAATTTTGAGGTCAATAAAGCAAAGCAAAGAAACACGAGTTTGGAGTCAGAAAACAGATTAGGAAAGCAAAGAACTAAACCTGCTTTTGCACTTGAGGCATTTGTTCCCTTCGCACAGGCAAAAAGTTTGAACCCAGCTGAGTGAGTCTCATATTATTGGTGAGCTCTTTCTCAGCAATATATGCAAACACTGAGTTGTGAAATATTGCTCTTCTTCCCTGTCCAGCTCCTTCTTACAAACCCCAAAAAAAGGCATAATTAAACAAGTACCAGCTTTTTTACACAGAACTCATTAATATTTTTAGGAATAATTGCTCCCCTAGAAGTGATTTGTTAAGTACCAGAAATCTCTCAAGAAGGATTCAAACCATTACAGAATTATGGTGGTTTTCCCCTGAAATACACATCCTCAGACAAAAGAAATGCTCGAGTCCACATGCTTTAAACCAGCTTTCCAAAGAGCATCCTTGGGTGCAAGCTCAGGAGGATGCTCAGCTTTGCCTCTTCAGCAGGTCTGGGACTGGAATACCAGCATCAGGTTTCACAGGGAAAATGCCTGCAAGCTGTTAAAGCATTTCAGGCCCTACAAAAACAGGCAAACAATCCCTGCTGTTTATTGTAAGACTCTCACTCCTCTCAAACACAGCATTGATCCCAGCATCAATATCTTGCCTTTCAAGGAAATACTGGAGCTGCAGCTCAGACCAGATCAGAAAGCAAGCATCGGTTTGTTTGGATCTGACTTCACCAACCCTGAAAGAGCAGGATCCAGATTAGCTCTGGAATTTGAATGTCATCCATCTTGAAGAAGAAACCATGGGATTTGGATCTGAATGTTCTGTTTTGCACTTTTCTGTCTTTTCAAGGTAAGGCTTATTCCTGTTGGGTTTGTGTTTCCCTGGTGGAGATTCAGGGTTTTAGGTTTTGTTCCTTTTCATATGGCTGGAAAGCCTCTGAGTAATTATTTTTGCAAGAAGCTTTTCTGCTTCACCTCTTTTAAATGGACTTTTTTTTAGCAAAAAAAAGAATGTAAAAATCAAGAGAGCAAATAGTGGGGATCCAATCTGGCTCCTATTGGCAGCAATCTGTCTTGTTTGTATAACAGGCCAGAGGAGACAATAATAATCAAAACTTTATGCCATCCTCCCTTGCAAAAGTAGCTGAAAACCACTGGGAAGGAAATAAAAAAGAAGGAATGATTGGTGGGAAATCCATTAATCTATTTTAAGAGGGAAGAGGTTGGGTAACATCGAATAGTCAACAAAGCAAAAATCGAATTCAAACAATTCCCTTGAGGTTCTATTGAGAAGTTTGCTCCAGATAATCCTCCTCAAAGACTCACTTTACCCTGTAAACAGAGGAAGGTTTCAGCTCCTCCTGGGTGGGTGGGATGCATCTGTGGCTGTCACAGCCACGACTGCAGCAGAACGTCCCTGGACCTGCCCTGGGCTGATGCCAACTCAGGTGCTGGCAGCAACCCAGCAGAGAGAACCCAAATCTCAAACAATCCCTGCTCAGGGAACAACAACAAGGTCACTTCAATAAACCAGAAGAGCCATTAGTACCTTAGCACCAAGATATTTACCTACCAAGTCAGAAACCAAGCTTAAAGTAGGGATTATTTGGACCCAGCTGGACCGAAATCGTGTCTTTTTATTACCTCCACGCCAGGACTTCCTGCTCGGCACAGATGGCTCTGTCAGTCCCCCTCTAACAGAGCTTTTCTTCCTGCTCTGCAGCAACCCATCTGCCAGGGTTATTATTCTTTTGTCACAAAGGAAATAATGTTTCTTTTCCCAGGCACGGCCACGGAGAAGTATTTTTTTTAAAGCTACCTCCACGTTTTTAATTACAACACATTTCACAGCCAAACAGCCCGGAAAGGCTGCAAGAGTAATGAAAGATAATGCAGCTTTATACACACTGACTGCAAATACACATTATTCATTCAGTCTTAAGAAGCAAACAAAAGTCCAAAACGTTACCTTGAAAAGCAAACAATGGCTCTTTTTAATAAATAGATGTCTTTTTCAGCAAGGAATATTATGTTTATTAGAAAATCATAGTTCTCAGGGGAAAAAAGGACATCTCCAGCAATTCTTTTCATTCTAAATTTTACCTATATTATAGCCTCATAAGAAAATATTTGAATAATATAATGAGGTTTTTTGGTCGCATGATGTGCTTAGTTTTCAAAAAGAGCATAAAATAATATAACAGCAAAGTCAAAATACCATCATATACAGCACCATCTGGAACATCAAATTACAGTATTCGAAAGCTTTGACTAAAACTATTTGCTACCTGCTGCAATCTGCAGAAAATACCACACAAAAATGCTCCAGTTGGAGAAAGGTCATCACACAGACCTCATTCCAGGGCTGCAGTTCAGAAATGCACATCTCTGCTTCCCACCAAAAAAAGGCATCCTGGTGGGAAGCCAGAGGAAGATAAAATAGATACAGCTATTTGTTTGAAAAAACTTGAACTAGGAAGCTTTAGAAAGTGTATATTTGCTCTACCACCACCAGGTAGCCTGAAGTGGAAAGCACATCAGGTCCTTTCCCACTCTGGCTGTTTGTCCATGTCCAACCTGCCCTGCAGGGATTCCTTGGAGCTGCCTCAGCCAAGGGATATCATGGGACTGTCTGGAGCAATCCCTGGGGTAAAACAACTTTTTGGTCATTCAGGAATACTTATCTTGGACATTTAAAGCCTCACCCTGATTACAGTCCTGGCCATGCACTAAAGTTTGCAGAGCTGGATAGTCCCAAATTTAACCCTCTCCAGTCCTTTACTTCCAGGGCCTCTTACCCTTTCTACCAGAGACAGGAAACGGTGACACTTTCCAGTGGGATCCAGCCTGGGAATGCAAAAGGCTCCTTTTCCCTGCTTTCCAGCACCCACATCTTCAAATTCTCCCAATAAATAACTGCATGGCCTGGCTCCCAGCTTTCCCTCTTCTTCCAGGGCAGCTATTTCAGACACTAATTGTCTCCTTGAACACAAGTGAAAGGTGCAATTAGACATTTGTTCCTGAGCTGTGGCTGTGCAGGCTCTGTGCATTCCAGCACACAGCCTGGCAGGAATTGTCTCCCCTGAGCACTCTCTGTTATTAGTTAAATTATAACTCCTTGGTATCTCCTGGTTACTAGACAGGTTATATAATGCAGAGAGAATCTCCTCCAAATATCTGCATTGATTAACTTCCTAAAGTAAGAATGCAGAGAAAAAAAAATATTATATACTGGAAAGCAAGAAAAGCCCATGTTATATAAAATATATTTGTTTAAGTTTAGTCCACAAACAGGCAACCACAACATACCAAATACCTTTCCAGTTGTTCGAATTTGCAGTAAAGAACTTTTAAGTCATAGAAATAAATTCATAAACTTTCTAACTCGGAAAATCCCAGCTAAGACATGTCCTCTGGGCAGGATGAAAGAATCACCATGACCTAATATTTCCTGCAGCAAATAATTCTGCCTGGTGTTATGTGCTGCTCGAGCACTGTCTTCATTAGACAACTGGAAATATCGGTTCAGATCCCAGCTATACATCAACAGCCTGAGAGGGCAGCTCATACAGTTCCATGAAAAATGACTTGTGGCCTGAACACTCCCTTCCAGTGACTCCCCTCTGCACAACAGGCTCAGAGCAGAGCCCCTCAGCTGCTCCAGTGCTGGCAAAGGGAGGCAGAGAATTCTTTCCTCCTGCAAATCTCCAGTGGTCCAGTCATTTTATCAGGTGACTCATAGGCTGACTTGATATAACAGTTAAAACACTGATATCAAATATTTTGCAATGGCATCAGTGCTTCTGGATGAACCTGGGTAAATCTGGATGGCAGGAAAATAGAGGCCATCCTTGCTAGAATCTGTGTTTCTGTTTCATCTCTCATGCAGGGGTGGTGGTGAAGAATGGCACAGCTGATTTGCCTTGAGTTCACTCAGATCCTTTGATCTGTCACTCCAGAAACAGGTATGAACTTAAATCTCACTGTTTGTGGGAGTAAATAATGAGTACTACATTTGAGAGGTTTTCTGTAGAGTAACAATTTTAGATGTTGGAGTCTTGTGCAACACTGTCAGATCTACTCCATGTGAAAACTTTGTGTGTCTTTCTTCCACTGCTCTTGAATATTATGTTGTAATTCAGAATTCTGTGTGAATTAGAGCTATAACATTTGTATTGGCATGTTCTCCCTTACAAAGTCCTCTGCAATCCCTGGTTTATTACATTGGCTGAGCTCCTTGTTTTCTAATATATTTTGTGGAGGACAGGACTTCCCCACTTTAAAAGCAGACTGAGACTGAGAGAGAGCCAAACACCAGGAATTAGACCATTAAAGTGTTGGCATTTGCAAAGAGAGGAGCCTAGTAGGGATTTTCACAAGTGCTTAAGGAAGTTTTTTTAATTCCCAGTGGACTTTAAATCCATTTCTCTGGGGCCAACTCTGCAGGGAGTGATTTGAGCCCTTTCTTCCCTCAGGCCAGGGAGATGTGAGGCTGCTGGAGGTCAGCAGAGCTCTCAGCACAGCACTGTGTCCCTGCTGAGAGCTGAGAGATCTGCTCAGCCTCAGCCTCAAGTCAGCCAGACAGCTCATTATGGGATCTTGGAGCACAGTGTGTGTTTGGGTCTGTCTGAACCCTCTGGGGAGATGTTCCCTAAATCCTTGTCACTGAGCCACCCTCTCCCTCTGAGCTCAGCCAGTGAAGCTGCCCCTGCTGAGAGCCCAGAGAGAAATCCCTGGAGAATAACTTGACTCTTGGGTCTTCTACCTCTAAATAGTAGCAAGACCTTAATGTACCACAGAGGGTTAATGTCAGCTTTTAGTGGAGATACACTTTGAAAAGTCGAAATCCACATCTAGACGTGGTTCTCACCTACAGTGTCACCCAGCCTGGGTGGGTGAAGACCTTTCCTCTGACCAGGTCATTGACAGAGCAGAGCTGACTGCAGAAAATGATCATTTATCAGACTAATTTATCGTTATTTCACTCTGAGTAATTTAGAGCAAGACTTATTTTTGTTGTTTTTTGGTTTTTTTTTAAAGCTGCACAGTTTCTGCTGCTGAGGATTTCCCATGGACAAGGTGAGTGTTCTCTGGCATTACAATAAACCTATTGAACCTGCTGCTCAGCCCTTACTTCTTTTGTCACACTGGGACAGCTGAACAGACCAAGGAACCTCTCCCTTAGGAACAAGGTGACCCTTCAATTGTCTCCTGGAACTGAAGGTTCCAAAAGCAGAGACCTGTTCTCCTGGGGGAGTTTATTATGTGAAAGAAAGGTTATGCCTGGTAAATTCAACCAGCAGAGAAAGAGCCTTCTGCACACACAAAAAGAGCCAGTCTTTGGCAATGTACAGCTCCATTTAAAAATAAATTAAAAAAAAAAAAGCTCTTAGAGATATCGACTACTCTGTGTGTGGAGATAAAGGTATTAACTTTCTGGGCCACTTTTTTTGACAAAGGAGGAGTTCTGCTTTTGTCTTTGCAGAGACACTCTATCCCTCAGACACTCTCAAGGAAAAAAATGAGCGTGACAAGCAGAGGAACTTTTTTTTTCCTCCCCCTTCTGATGAAGTCTTCAGGGATTCACAACAGAGAATCAAATGAAAAGTGCTGAGAGCTTCCTGTGGGATGGCCAAACAGAAAACTGAGTGAGGCTGCTCAGCACTTTGCTGCTTCCCAGGAGTTTTTCTCTCTCCAGGTCACCACAATGTTTTGCTAAAAGCCCATCCTATTAAAGTGAAGGATTATGCACACACACAAAAACCAGATCCCTCTGCACTCAGGGGGGGGACTGAGGAATCTGCCTGAATTTGCAAGAACTGCACAAACCCAAATTAATGCCTGCAACAGCTGCTCTAAGAGTCTTGTTTTCCTCACACCCTAAAGGCCAACGTGGCCTTTCAGCCTTCAAATTTCCTCATCTTTCAAGAAAAGGAAACAAAATTAACACCATCATTAACCACTCTTGGCACAGCTGGAATTTTGATGCCTCATCAGAACCTTGGATTCCATCTGCCACTGGTGGATGTGAAACTACATGAACTTTTCTTCATTTACTGTTTGCCTACTTAGTGACTTAATTTGCAAAGATTGTCTTTTAGCCTTAAATTTATCTGGTGCTGCAGAAGTCCAATCTTCTGCCTGGTAATCAGCTCTCCTCACTCTTTCTCTGTACACATGAATAGTTGCAACACTTACTTGTTGATACTAAGAGATGAAATCCAACTCCCATTTTGAACAGAACAGCGTGTGAAGTTATTTTGTCTCAGCATGCAGCAGCTCCTGCAGCCATCTATTCAGCACTGACTTTTTTTCTGATTCCTTATTGTTATTGCAAAGAAGACACCATATCCAAACTCTCACAGGTTGGTCCCTTTTCAAGGAATTTCATAATTTCATGTCTTGAAAACAGATTGCTGTTGATGCTGGTCATCCGCAGTCACATGAGGCATAGAGAGAGATGAGGCAATGAGACTCACTGCTGACCTGCAGCTGATTTCTAAGAGATCAAGGCTCTTCTAAAACTTCTGGCTAAAGAATTCAGAGCCCTAGAAAGGCCACCAGGAAAACAAGGCAGAATAAAAAGCCTGGCAGACTTCTCTGTGGGAAGAGAGCTTTGGGAAATGAGAAACCTTTACTGGAAACTCTCAGTGTGAGCAGTGACTGTTTGCTAAAGCTCCAGTTTGGATTTAGGCTGATTTCTTAGAACTGTAGAATGATTTGGGTGGGAAGAGATCTTGAAGATCATTTAGATCCAACACCCTGCCATGGGCAGGGACACCTTCCACTAGCCCAGGTTGCTCCAAGCCCTGTCCAACCTGGCCTTGGACACTTCCAGGGATCCAGGAGCAGCCACAGCTTCTCTGGGCAACCTGTGCCAGGGCCTCCCCACCCTCCCAGGGAAGGATTTCTCCCCAATAGCTAATCCAAATCTGCCCTCTGGCAGAGTGAAGCCACCTTCCATTGTCCTGTCACTCAACCCCCTGTTCTAAAGTCCTTTTCTATCTCTCTTGGAGCTCTTTTAGATGCTGTAAGGTTTCCCAAAGCCTTCTTTTTTCCAGGCTGAACAGTCCCAGCTCTCCCAGTCTGCCCTCATTTAATGTCTCTCTCCTGCTCCACAGGGTGGCCCCAAGTTAAAGGACTCCCCTGCAGCCTCCCAAGAAGTGCTGGTGTATGGGAAATGTGGAGGAGATGGAAGAGGACTCCCACGTGCAACCAGCTGTTTAGGAACACTCAGGTGTTAATCCAAAGCACAGTTTGGCTTCTGAGAGTAAGACACAGAAATATCTCTAGAAAAGAAGAAGAAAGCTTGTACAATCTCTCAGAAAAGCACAGTGTACTTTTCAAGTTCTCAGTTCTTGCAACATTTCTCAGGCTTCAAAGTACTTTCCTTTAAAGATTCTCAACTCCCCTGAGAACCTTAGCTGTCATTATTTTTAAATGCAAATTTCCATCCTCTACACTGCTTAGATTCCCTGAACCCCATACCAGTTACTTCTAATAGCTCAGAAAACCAAAAGGCAACCCAATTGAATCTAATTTTAAATGGGTTTTAAAATCCCCAAATATCTTGCAGTTCTGGGGAGCTCGATTCTCAAATTATTTTAGAAATTATTCTTTGTATGGCTCCAATCATAATGAGGACAAAGGAAAGGAGAGATATTCGGAATAAGAGCAGCAGATGCTGCACTGAAAGAAGCCAAGGAGCATCCTCATGACAGACAGTCTGGATGAAGAAGCAGGGGCAGTGAACTGAAAAGACCTTTCTATTATACAAGAGACTGATGCCAACCTCATTAACAGAGCTCCTAATTCTGGTGCCCTTTCTCATCGTCCACGTTGCTTCCTCCAGAGTTCTCCACACAGGAAAATATCCCAACAGCACTCAAGGCCCGACAGGATAAGAATCTTTTCTCCTGAACCCTGTTACTCAGCATTAATCTTCAGTGCAAAACAAGTGAGTTGAAGAAGTTGATGACAACTCTGCCATTCCAAATGCAAGGGCAGTGGTAGGGAGAGAACCCACGTGCTTATTTCCTCCTCACATACTTGTTTTCTCCTCACATCAGTTCCCAGTTGATGCAAGTCTGTTAACACTGAGGGAGCTACTTCTGGTTTGCTGAGCAAGAACTAACTCTTGATCTTCCTGAGACCTGCCAGACCATCTTTTGGGGTCTTGGCTGCAGAACCTCTGGGTGGAAAGAGCCTTTGAGAAGCCTTGAGGCAGCCCAGTGGCGCCTCCAGCCCCTGCCAGACCTGCAGAAGGTGTTTATTGAAGGCAGCTGAGGAGTCTGCATTGTCAGAAACCAATAAAGAAAATTAAATAAAACCCTAGTGGGAGAGGTAATGGTTCTACTTTTGTTTTAAGTATCACAGTGACTTTCTATGGGATCTGAACTCCATTTGAGACAAATGGGTTTGAAGCTGTTCACCTTTCAAGGAAGATGTGGCTGCAGGACAGCTTTCCACAGAGGAGACCTGTCTCAGCAGGTCTGTCTCCCTGCTCTGAAAAAAGGACTTGGGGATGTAGGGTTAGGAATGCCAAGGCTTACTTATAAATTTGAAATAAATAATCATTTTTGTTACCAGCATGCAGAAAATGCTGCATGTCTGATTTATATGAGGAGGCACATTGGCATCACTGCAGATGTAAGTAGGAATTGGTCAATATAGGCAATAAGAAACTGAAATAGTGAGGGAAATAATCTACTTATTTTCCTGTCGCACAAAATTATAAGATTACTCATTATAAGAGCTGGTGTTTCAATGGTCAGAATTAGATTCTTTAGAAAAAGTCATTATATAAATCCTGCAGCGTGGAGGATTTGTGTTGACAGAGTGTTCTACAACTTTTGAAGTCCCTTTTTGACTTGGACTTAAATATCCTGCATCATTCTTAAAGAGCTTTGAGGTGCTTGCTTACAGAAAAGACCACACACAACTGCAGAGGACCAACCTATCCAAGCTGACTGATTTTTTGCATCCATGACTTCTGCTAAAGAAAAAAAAATTAGTGTTCAGGCTAGGAGAGTATAATTTGGCAAGACATTATAAGTCTGTAAAATAACAGCAGCAACCTTTAAATACTAAATATTTGCAGAACTTCTAGCAAATATACTCTTCTGGCTACAGTGATTACCTGCCTCCTGAAATGTTTGCATACTTGCCTGTTTTTAGTATCATCCTTTGCTCAGTGTAATACAGTGTTAAATCATTTTTCAGTGTAATCTTGTAAAGGACAATTGCTGTTTGAGCTCCAGCAGCTAAACCCAAGATTAATTACGGGGATGAAAAAAAAAATAAAAGAAAAAAGGAAAGGGAGCTCAGGACTGAGCAGGAAATCACTCCATGGGAAGTTTACCATTGCAGTGACTGTCACATTTGTAACTGAGAGGGGCTCCAAGGTGGGATTCAAGGTGAGATCCTCATAATTCCCAAAGAGGAAGGTGTGAGGAGGGTCCTGTGTTTGATGTCAGCACAGTCACACGAGTGAATGGCAGAGGAGGAGGGCAGGAATATCTGGCTCCTCTGGAAGGCTCCTTTCCAGAGCTGTCCAAGCATTGATTTGTTTAGTTGTGTTTATTTTCCCAAATCCAACTTTAACTTCAGGTTTGTGCTCTACACCAAGTAGCAGGACAGCCAACATCCTTCAGCAACTCCCAGAGCTGCTCAAAAAGGGAAGAGGAACCCTGTGGAGCTTTCTGCAATGTATTTTCTGTTTTGTCAGCTGTATGTGCACTTTGAAGAGTGGATTAAATGAGAGGGTCCCACTTCTCAAACCCTATTTACTTGACAGGTATTGACTTAAAAATTTTGAATCTTTTCTCCTTGGATACAGCTCTGATTATGCCTTTTAGGTTTCACATTGCTAGACAGCAACATTCTGGTGACAAAATGATCAATTTGACATTCCTGAAGAACAGCTTACTGTGTAGATTACTGCCCTATAATATACTATTCCAGATGAAATAAACAGACCACACTTCCCATTTTTTGAACCTTGTACAGTCATTAAAACCTATGCAAAGTGGGTATGAAATGCCACTTTTTTTTGGCATCCAAATCACTTCATAAAGCTGAAACACAGAGATTTATGCCTCCAGTAGTGGTGCATTAGGAGTTTTCATGCATATTTATTCTGCTAAAATATTTTTACATGCTTTTTCAATGCAAGATCCCATCCCTCTTCAGCCTCCCTCTCTCACTACCACTGCTGACATGAGTTTTTCTTCTGCTTGTCAAAGGCAATTTCTGGCCACAGGATTCTTTATCTGTTACACCTTGCAGATGGGGAATTAGAGATTGATAATGATAGACCAGTTGGAGCTCTTTAGATTCCTGATTCAGCACAGCTTTTGGCTCATGACCACATGAACATCCTAAAACATTGTGTAGTTATAAAATGCTTGGGGACCAATGTTAATGTAAAGGGCTGGGCTCATGGAATAAATGTTGACTGAATTCCCATCAAGTGATCTCACTGCATTTTAGAAGTAATGCAATTTTACCTTCATTTAAAAACATGTTTCCACCCAAAACCTGCATATAGAGGTTTTCAGGGTTATTACCCTTGGAGAAATTGTCCCTGATGTTGTTTTTCCCTCCATGATTTATGGCAGCCCGTGTCACAGATGTCTTATTCAGGTGACAGATACGCCAGAAGAACAGTGTCCAACGGGTTGTGAAGCAGTGATGAAATACACCCTCTGAAGATGCAAAATCCACATCAAAATAAACTTAGGAAATGACAGAATAGCCCCAAACACTGAAGATTTTAAGAAATGAAGTACATGGCTTGGTGGAAAGGCAGCAGAGGGATCGTGAGAGCAGATCCAGGGCTCTGCAAACAGAAGTTACACACTTCATATTTAATTGGTGGAATTTTGCCTTAAATGGCACTTGGAAGTCAAGTTTTTTCCAAACTAGAAGTTCAGCTAAAGCACCACAGCAGGACTCAAACATCATGAACCTCTTTCCCTCTTTTCCCTTTTGTTTCCCTTGTACCTCAGTGCGCTGTTTTTCTGCACAACACCAACGGGTTGTGAAGCAGTGAAGGAACACACCCTCTGAAGATGCATAATCCACATCAAAATAAACTTAGTAAATGACTGAATATCCCCAAACACTGAAGATTTTAAGAAAAGAAATACATGGCTTGGTGGAAAGGCAGCAGAGGGATGTGTTTGTCAGTGAGAGCAGATCCAGGGCTCTGCAGACAGAAGTTACACACTTCATATTTAATTGGTGTAATTTTGCCTTAAATGGCATTTGAAGTCAAGTTTTTTTCAAACCAGCAGGACTCAAACAGCAGAGATATCATGAACTGCTTTCTCTTTTTTCCCTTTTGTTCCCCTCGTACCTCAGTGCCCTGTTTTTCTACACAAGCATCTCGTCACTGAGGGAATCTTTGAGAGCCCCTGTGCCCCCAAACCTGGGTGCAGGGGGCTCTCAGAGTCTGGCAATGGTGCTGGTGATGCTCTCAGTCCTCTGACATTACCCTTGCTCTGAGAAATGCTTCAAACCCAAGATTGTTCTGAGCATGAAATTGGCCTTGAGACGAAGCAGCTGCCTGAGTTCCCTTGGAGGGAGGCCAGCTGGCTATTAAGGAAGGCATTGGATCTCCTAAGCAATGTTCCTGATCTTGTCCTTTCATCTAGTGTCCCATGACACAGAATTATCTCTTTCTGGAAGCTGTCTTGTAGCTTGTGAATACATTAGAGGTGCTGGTTGAGCAGCTTCTCCTCTTTCCTCCAGCTCAGTAGCTTTCATTCGGATTTTAAAGCAGTTCAAAAAGCCACCCAATAACATCAACCTCAAGCAAAAGCTTTAGCCTAGGTCTGTGAAAATAGCACATTTTCTGAGTGCAAAAATGACCTAAACAGTAATAATAAAAAGAAAAATAAAAGGGAAAATGGGCAAAAAACCTTTAGGTAATTAGGAAGCAGGAGTATTTAGCAGCTCTGTGCTGTCACATCAGCTGGTGAACAAGGTGAGTGTTCCCAGAGCAGGAAGTGCCAGATGCCAGCACCTTCTCCCGCCCACTGCACTCATCCCTTTCACCACAGCTGGCACATTTAGCCCAGATTTCCTCTGGAAATAAAATCCACAAGTACAAAACAAAGTCAAGAAGTACAACACTCCCTTTTTGTTGGAGCAAAATGTCTAAGTCCACGAGCATTCCTTCAGAAATGTTGACCTTTTCTGCTGTTCTTCGGATCCAGAGTAAAATCCCCCTTGGAATGTTTGCCATCCCTAATGAGACAGAACTGCTGTCCCCTCCATGACTCCTTGCAGCAGAACCAACTGGTCAGTGTGTGTGATGGAAATATTTGGGAAAAAAGGCAGGTTGAAACACTGGGATGCTTCTCTCACTGTGTTGGAATCATTCCTGATTAAAAACCATTCTTTCCACAAGCTCAGTAATTTAGTGTTTATTAAAATCTAGAGATCAATAGGTTTTCTCAGTATGTAATGCCTCCAGGTATCACAGACCACCATAAAACAGAAGAATTCCTATAAGCTGTGTTAAAATGAAAATTTTAACCTTTCAGCAGAAAAAAAGCCCCCACCCCTGCTTCCCCCACCCCAGCTTCCCTCAAGAATCCACTTAATCATATTTTGAAATCTAATAAGGTTCTAGGAGTGATAACAGTATGCTGGGTTGCAGCAATGGAAGGGAATGGATTATTCTAACCTTTAACAAGAGCAAATGTGAAGGGCAATTAATTTGTGAGGTTTTCTGAGGCTGGAGACGAAACCCCAGCTCCTTTAAGTCTATATTTCATCTTCTATTGAGATTGCAAAGCAATCTCCTGTTTGTGTTCCCCCACTAGGCAGCCTGGAGTTACAGTATCACCCAACAGGCTGAACCCACACACAGAAATTAAATTAATACTGATATGATACGTCTTAGATAGGAGAGAGCTCCAAACAGAGGCAGGGCAAGGCTCCTGTCCTGAGTTCTGCAGCAGATCAGAGCAGATTATCACCATGGTGCTTCTGGTTTTAGGTGTAGCCCATGAACAGAGGAATCTCCTCATCTCCCAGTCCCCAGAGGGTGAGAGCACAAGAGCTCTTGAACTCGTGTAACAGCAGAGCAAATAATATGCAAATAACCCCTTTGAAACCCAGTTCTGACCCGTGGTTTCATTCCCACCAAAGGGCACCTCTCAGGAGAGGCTTTGATCAAACAGGCTTTGGGGAGAGCTTTGATAATTCTCTTTCTCAATAGATTGTTCTGTTGTTGGCAGCAGCCTGGAGTTGCCTGTCTTCACTGGGTTCAAAGTTTCCATCCCTTCAGTGTGTGTGTCACAGAACATCCACAGTGTGGGCTGGGGGGAAAAGCAGCAGGGACAGGATTGGGAGCAGAGGGATGGATTGGGGGGTGTTGCTTCTTTTTTCTAGGCTTGCTTCTCAGAAAGTGCTGAGCTGCAGAAAACTCAGGTCACTCAAACCATGAACATTCAGACATTGAATTGGGGGTGTCATTTCTAACACTGGTGTGTTGTTGGCTACAGCTGACAACAGATTTGTCTTCTATGTTTCTTTCTTTTTCCCCCCGTATCAAAATTATGCAATAAGCTTCTGATATTTATCCTATTCAAGTCCCTAGAAGTGCATGGCAGGCTTAAAAAGCAACATGAGCAAGCCCTTGATTATAGATATGGAGAACTGTCACAACCTGTACCTGCTGAGAAAGCTCCTGGAATAAATGTGTTTGTACCTCTCTGTTTCAGATATGTCTTTACCTCGGCATCTCATTTGGATCCTCCCTATGGTGCCTGGGTTGAAGCCCTGCTGCACCAACTTTGAATTAGATTCTTGACAAGCTGGAATTGTCAGGTTTTTTTTAAGAGCTGGAAGTCAGGAAGAAGATGGAGCAAAGTGATTTAAAAAGCTTGGAAAAGTTTTTTGAAAAATTCTAATGCCAAGGGAAGGCAGCACACAAGGAAACACTTGGAGGGAGAAATGCAAGGGATGGACTGTATTAAATCAGCAGAGATAAACCTTCTCCCTGAAGCTCACACATAATCAGTCTGCACACATTTATAACTAACCAAGACATCATAGCAACCTGGATATCAGCTACACCCATGTAAAAAAAGCCTGCAGTCTATTAAAGAAGCATTTTTAGGTTTGGGTTTGGGCTTTTTTTCTCCTTTGAGCTGACTACATTTAAGAGTTTAGGCTTATTGCATGCCACATTCCAATTTTGAAAAAGAAATACTGAATTTAAAAGTTATTTAACTTTTTGGTGATATTAAAAAGTTCAAATCTAAGGCATCCCAAGTGATGAGTACAGCTGTAATTCTGTTTTCCAATCCAGCAACCCTGTGGTTTCTGGACCTGATCCCCTACAGAATATAAAATGTCAAGACAGACTGAAATGGCTTCAGACCTTTCTTTGTCCTCAGCAAACAGTAACAGTGATCAAAGAGCCACAGGACAGGAGGATGCAAATATGTCTAATACTCATCTTGCTTCATACCACCCATTTCTTTGGGTTTTTGCTTGGGTTAACTCACTCAAGATCCCATCTGGGAAGCATCAGACTTCAGGACTCTGAAATTTGGCTTTAGCAGCTTCACTGGAGGAATGACCCAACCCATTGCCCATGAAGTTCTCTCTCTGTAGATTCAATATAGATTTGCAAAACGATTCTGCACGGATGGGAGATGAGGTGTGGTGAGCAGGAGAGCACAGGAGGCAATTCAGAGGCAGGAGGCATCACTGCTGCCCACTGAGGGCTCTGCTGGCTCATTATTCTCAGCCCTGTTGTCCATCTCAGATGCTCACTTGGTTCTGTGATCCCACCAGGTTCCCATTTAACATTTCCCTCTAGAACATTTTCCAGTTGTTTTTTTTACTGGAGCACTGCTGCTCTCTAGCTTCCAAAACTCCCTGTATCCCCAACCTCTCTCTCACAAGTGCTTCCCTCACACACTTCACTGATTTCCTGTCTAAATTAAGCTGAAAACATATTACTCATGTCCTAGGAAAAGATGCCACCTTTCTTTTGCCTGCTTTTCAAAAGCAGGAGCAGAAATTACCCACCTGTGCAAGGAAGGGGATCAAAATCAATCGATCTCCCGGGAGCAAAGATACAGGGGAAGGACAAATATTTACAGCACATGGGAAACATGAAATTTCCTGTGGACACAGCGCCCTGCAAAGCTGAAAAGTGTTTGTACAGGTAAAAATCATGGATCAAGTCACACGTGTTTGCTGGTTTTCCCACTTACTGGAATGATCATTACTATCTGTGCTGCACACTGTGCACCCAGCACATCTGTCCACCCAGCAATAGGAGATCTGAGGGCAAATTATTTCATGGGTACCCAAAAGGCTTCAAACTCCAGGTGTGTGGGAAAATAGGTGCTCCTCTCATTAGTGGCTGGATGTAAGTGTTCTGCACAGCTTTGAGTGCCACTGAAGCTGAGCTTCCCCCTGTGGCTTTGGCCTCTCAGAGGTGCAAAGGTCCTTTGCCAGCCACAGATTCACAGAGCAAGTGGGCAAGAGAAGGGCTGAAGACGTTGTGAGAAGCGACTTGGTTTTGGAGTTTGTCTTCCTTCCTCTTACGTAGAAAGAAAAAGAACAAAGAAACAGAAAAAGAAAAGGAAAAAGAATAAAGAAACAGAAAAGGAACAAAGAAACAGAAAAATAATAAAGAAATAGAAAAATAATAAAGAAACAGGAAAAAAAAGCAAGACCATAAGTCCTGGGTATGAAGATGCTGCTGTATAGAAGGGGCAGCTGCTCTGACACATCTGGATGGCCTTGGGAAGGAACCTCAGCTGTGTGTGGGAAGCTCCGGGTGCTGCATGTGAGACCCCCGGACAGCCCAGGGACAGCAGCAACAATCTGCACCCAGGTATTGATGCCAAAATTGGCAGAAATACGACTGCTCAGAGGCAGTTTTGGGTCTTTAAGCAGCAAAGGTATTTGTTTTGAGCAATGTTGGGGAACTAGGCAGCTCAAACTAGCTCTGAAGTTCTCAGTGAAAAGTCAAGTAATTTATACAGTTTTCATGAGTGATTACAACATCTTTGCATGCATATTAATCTAATTTCACGATCTAATTATCATATTCATAATAGGTGGAGTTTAGGTGGAGCTTGAGGTGGAGTTGTTCTTTTGGGGAGTTTTCTGGTGGTCGTTCCTGTTCTTCAGCCTCAGGAGGGTCATCTCTTCTGTTCTTCTTCTTCACGAACTTTTCAACTTTTCCTGGCTTCTTACTGGGAACTTGCAAAAATCCCCTGATTCAGTTCATTTATCTCCCCAGATGTCCATTCTATGTAATTCATAACTACTAAGTTGACCTTTCTATTATTTTTTCATTAGTACAGAACATACGTAGGCAGAGCTCTCGGAGCAGGGCACCACTTGTCTCTGCTACCCCTTCCATTGATGTTGCAATCCTCAGAGTGAGGGTCTGTAATATTTCCTCAGAACAGAATTCCAGCATCTCAGAACCCTTCCTTGGTTTCAGTATTGCCTGGTGTGTCCAAGGTGTTTGTATCCATCACACCGAGGGCAGACAGGGCAAAGGAAACACCAGCACCAGGAAGGTCGGTGCTTTCAGAACAGGTGAGGTTTGTAGAATTCTGGTGTGTTTAAACACTCTTCACAGACTCCAGAACAGGGGTTGGGGGTTTTGTCTCGAGATGAAGGTACAGGCTGCAGTTAATCACCCTTTTAAGGTAACATTTGCATAAGAAAGATGTGAGGCTCGGCCTCATCAAAGGAACGTTTACACGGGGCTCTGGTTCCGACATTGCCCCACAGGAGGGGCGCAGGTCCCTTCCTCCTGCAAACCTGAGGAAACCCTCCTGCTCACAACTCCAAAGTTATGGTGATGACTCGGAAATCACCGGGATCTAAAGGCACATGAACCGACTTTTTCATAATCAATGAGCTGACTTTGATTTCACAGATCTAAGGACAACTTCAGAAGCCTGAACTTTGGAGAGAGGGGCTGTCCTTTATGCAACCAGATTTGTCAGCAAGGAGAGCTCTTTGATCTGGCTCACTTTGCAAAGGCTTCTCCTGGCTTTCCTCCCCCACACAGGCATCTCTTGGGACACAGATCCAGCCAAGGCTGTGAAGTCAGTTCATATTCTTAGACTTTTCTTGTGTGTTCATCCTCTGTTTGAATGATAAATGTGAGAGAGGAAAATTCATCTTTTCTTACAAACTTGCTGTGAGAAGCAGAGTTCAGTTTTGTATTTGCTATCTGATTGTTGATCCCTTTGAACACAGGAAAATATTTATTTATTTAGGAGTATTAAGTGTGGAAACTGTGTCCACCTACCCAAACTTGGGCAGCTGTGGGCAGGACTTCATGGTTAAAGAAGAGGAAAATTCTGGATGAGACCTCAGTAAACATGTGGCCATCAACATCCACCCCCGGCTGAGTTTTGTAGCACAAAATGTGCTATAAAAAGGCACATGAAACTGGGACTAATTGCTTACATCAATGGACCCCCCCAATTTTAATAATTTCAAAGAACCAGAGCATTATCTGGATTCCTACTTGCTCAGCACTATTTGGGAACAGAGTTGCTCAGAATTCAGGGCAGAGATTTATTTGCCTTTGAATAAAACTGAATTACCAACAATGCTATTATTAATCATTACAGCAACGTGTTCATGCTGCTGAGCAAAGGCTCCCAGTGCTTGGCCAAATACATCGAGGGTCTCCTTGTAGGAGCAAACTTGGGCAAAGACACGAATAGAAAGAGCTGTTTGCAACTTGAAGCTTTTAAGGTAGCCAACAGTGCCCTCTTCGGGGTTCTTGCTGAATTCCTTCAGTGAACCAGGTATTTACAAACTGCTATGAACTGTGTCTTTTGCCTTTACTTCATCCCTTTTCACGTGCTTACGAAGCAGGATGTGTGCAACACTAAGCACCCGTGGGAAACAAACCCACTCTAAAATAGTTTTTTTATAATTCTTGCGTTCAATATTAGGCACTGACAGGTATCACACAGATCTCCAGCAGGTTTATACTTCTTTATGGCCTACATTAAGCTAAAGAAAACTTTCCAACTGAGGATAAATTACACAGTGAACTCACCACAGCAGATGCTGGTTTGGGTGCTAAAATACTCAAGATTTGGGCCCAGGTTCAATATGATAACACAGAAATTCTCCAGACTTAGTTAAAAGCCTGAAAATGCCCCTCTGTGCCCCCTCTGTGCCCAGCAGCATCACTGACACAAGACCCCTGTGAGCCAGGACTGGCTCCACCTTCATCCCCTCTCTAACTTAGAGAAGCTCCTATTCCACCATGACCTAGAAAAGTGTCTCAGGAGCCCTGAAGCCCTACTTTAATTTACATCCCTGAACTAGAGTTTAAATGCCCCAGTCTGGCTCTTTACCACTTGAGTCTGTGCCATCCCAATTCCCCTTTACAATGGGAAGTCCTGAGAGAGTTTCCTTAGGTCTTTCTGAGCAACTCTGCAAAATTCATTTGAGGTTTACCTTCAGGTTTAAACTCCAGCTGTGTTAAAACAACTATAAATACTCAAGTTTGTAAATCAGACCTTAGTTCTAGAAGTTTTCAAAGCTTAATTAACAGCAATAGAGAGCCTTTTCACTGCCCAGCAGCTGCATTGATCCTACTCGGCATCACTGAAACACTAACAAAATAAGTGATGGGCAGTGATAGAACAGCTGTTACCAACAAATAATAATCAGAAACAAACTGAAAATGCACAGTGATGAAAGATAAAATAAAGTTTGATGGGCACAACTGAAATTTAGGGGGAAATAATCACAAATACGAAACCTCTGGAGCAGTAACAGTGCTTTGCCTGTGACTACAGACAACTGTGCAGGAATCAATGTGAGGAAGGGCAGAGGTTAATAAGAGGAAAGGAAAGTGAGGAAACATCTGAACAGGTAAGAATTCTTGAGATAAAAGAATTAAGGGACTCCTTTGTTTTTCCTTCAGGTTTTGGAGATCAAGATAAAAATGGAAACTCAGGATTTTTTTCCTTGTGTGAAGAGAAATAAGAAAAATCAACACAGAACTCCTGCAGCATCGAGGGTTGCTGATTAACCTGTAATAATGCATTTTGGTGATGGCTGCTCAGATAACCTAAAAGACAAGGAAACATCCTGGCCTGGATCAGGAACAGTGTGGCCAACAAGTCCAAGGATGTGATTCTTCCCCTGGACTCAGCGCTGGTGAGGCCACCCCTGGAGTGCTGTGTCCAGTTCTGGGCCCCTCAGCTCAGGAAGGACATTGAGGTCCTGGAGCAGGTCCAGAGGAGAGCAACGAGGCTGGGGAAGGGACTGGAGCACAAGTCCCATGAGGAGAGGCTGAGGGAGCTGGGGCTGTTCAGCCTGGAGAAGAGGAGGCTCAGGGGAGACCTCCTCACTCTCTACAACTCCCTGACAGGAGGGGGGAGCCGGGGGGGGGTTGGTCTCTTTTCCCAGGAAACTCTCAGCAAGACAAGAGGGCTCAGGGTCTTCAGCTGTGCCAGGGGAGGTTTAGGTTAGACATTAGAAAGAATTTCTTTCCAGAGAGGGTGATCAGACATTGGAATGGGCTGCCCAGGGAAGTGGTGGATTCTCTGCCCCTGGAGGTTTTTAAGAAGAGACTGGATGTGGCATCAGTGCCATGGGCTGGGAACCACAGCAGGGTTGGATCAAGGGTTGTTATAGCTGTTGTCTGCCCAGCTCCCGAGGAGCCTGACAAGCAATTAGCTGGAGGTTCCTGTGCTGGCAGAGGCAGTGATCTGTGCTGGTAATCTGTTCGGGTTCTTGTTTCCTCAAGTTTTGTGAAAAAGCACAAATTACTGTCCTCACAGAACAGTTGTTTGTTGTCAAGAGCAAACAAAGCGTGTCTTTAGCAAAAACCCACGATCTGGTTGCACACTGAGGGTAAAGCAAGTGGCACAGCCAGGCCAAAGTACACATTAGAGAGACTTCTTGCAGCTGATTTTGCTTTAGGAGAACAAATCCAATCCACTTTGGCAAAGGGGGAGAGATCAGGCAGTTCCAGCTCCCCCAGAGCCCAGCCTTTGTCTCAAACAGCACTTAAAATCTAAGGGTAAGGAAGAAAACTAAAGTTCAGTAATAAAGAAGTTTTGTAACCACAGATGCTTCTGGAGTTTTCAGTATTGTGTCAATCCTTTTTAGCTTCACCTCTTAGTTAGAAATCTATCCAGCTGCAGATGCATTCAAGGTACCTCTGACACTGACTAGACAGAATGAAAAAAAGTTTAACTTAGGCCTGACTAAAAGCATTTCACCCACTGTCACTAAGACTTTTACGTGATCCAGCACTTTTTTTTTCCCCTGCTGTTTTTAATACGAATGTTACCCCCCCAAAGAATAACACTACACATAAACACTGCTTTCTCCTATATAAACTCCCACCCTATAAACAGAAGCTAGGTAACAAAGTGTATTTTAAAGTTTTTTTTATACAGATGTGTTTTCTTATGTCTTGTTTTGAACTCCTGTAAAGAGCTGTGGCACTAAAACATCCCTCAAAGTCAGTGGTGTGTATGGGGGCCAGTGCATCCAGTCTCCTGATCATCACCTGTGGGATGGAACACTGGTGACAGACCTGACAAATAACATTTTACCCAGTGACTATGAAAGTTAAACGTGCTCATGCTCCTGCACTGAGCAGCTTTCACATTGCAAGCAGGAGGGGTGGGGGGTTATTTTTAGCTCCAGGTATTATATCAAGCCATCAAACGCTGCTGGTAGAGGGGACAGGGCATGATGAGCTCAAAGCCAGACACGAGTGTTCCTGTAGTGACAGCCACCGTGCTGTGTGTCACCAGCAAATGGAAGTGGGGCTAAAAATACACAGCTGTGGGCTAAAAATATACCCAGCAAAAATTACAGAGCTGATGGAACAGCCAAAAAAAAAACCATGGTGAGACAGTGGTGTCTTTCTCCAGCAGCACAGAATTCCCTCAGTCAGACAATAAAGGATCACTCCTTTCAACAGAGTCGTTTTAAGGCTTTGCAACAGGGAGGGTCTGAAGAGGGGCTGCAGGGAGGCAGGACATTTCTTCCCCCAGGACATTTCTCAGGAATTTTAGGAGTACAGTAGTAGCCTGGACACATAGCAATGTCTGTACACCTATGTATCAACCAGTGGTATTTAATTTACTAGGGATATTATTTTCCCCCCAAAGAATTTAAAAATCGTTTGCTGGAGAAACTCAGAGGTGCCAAGTTATGCTAAATTTTTCTGCACTACTAAAGACATACTCCTTGCCAGGACAGTGTTTCTGTGGGATTTATTAAGGGAGAGCTGAGTACAGGCAAATCTCTCTGAATTTAGGCACAGCTGTGGTGGGCAGAGCAGCAGAGGGCACCAGAACCCCACCAGACAAAACAGAGCAGCAGAAACCCCTCCTGATGTGTTTTCCAAGAGGCAGAGGAAAAAGTACTACAAAACCCCCTGAAACTCCAGTTTATATGGCATGAAAACGTTGATTTACACCTGCCTAACCCACAGACAGTGGCCTGGGTGGATGTAGTGTCAGAGGGATGGAAATCAGAGATTCACAAGCCCTTAAAACGAAGCAGGTGTTTAAGTGGTGCTGCCCATTGATCCTTCTGTCTGAGCTTTGGTGTTCTGAGCAGGGAAATGATTTCCACCATTCTGACAAATCACATAATATGTCACATATAAATCACTTCATAACAAACACATAATAGAACTGGTACAGAAATATATATTGTGATCATCTTTTAGCACCTGAAGAATGGGCCTGTGGGGAATCTGTCCACTGGTTGCTTCTATTCCTTACTGGACATAACAAGCACTGGGAGATGCTGTGCTTCCCTGCTAAGTGGCATTTCATTCAACACTCAAATTCCCAGTCTTGCCATATCCTGAGCTTCCAGCACTCAAAAAACCATTCATCAAGTCTGAGCCTTTCCTGCAACAGAGATGAATGAAAAAGCACAACCTGCTGCTGGTGGTACCTTGCACTTCCTGGTCCTGTCCTTAGACCCACGTGCTCTCTGCCTGTACAACTCATGGTGGGATGACTGTCATAGAATCATAGAATCAGCTGGGTTGGAAGGGACCTTGGAGATGATCAAGTCCAACCCTTGATCCAACCCCGCTGTGGTTCCCAGCCCATGGCACTGATGCCACATCCAGTCTCTTTTTAAATATCTCCAGGGACGGAGAATCCACCACTTCCCTGGGCAGCCCATTCCAATGGCTGAGCACACTCTCTGGAAAGAAATTCTTTCTAATATCCAACCTAAACCTCCCCTGGCACAGCTGAAGACCCTGAGCCCTCTTGTCTTGCTGAGAGTTGCCTGGGAAAAGAGACCAACCCCCCCTGGCTCCCCCCTCCTGTCAGGGAGTTGTAGAGAGTGAGGAGGTCTCCCCTGAGCCTCCTCTTCTCCAGGCTGAACAGCCCCAGCTCCCTCAGCCTCTCCTCACAGGACTTGTGCTCCAGTCCCTTCCCCAGCCTCGTTGCTCTTCTCTGGACCTGCTCCAGGACCTTGCTGTGGACTCATGGAGCACCTGGAGAAGATTTCAAGGTGCTCTGGCAGGTACCAGAAACACTCTCTTGCACTGAATCAAGTAATGGGCAGGAGAAAACTGGACAATTCCTGGGAGAGCCAAGTCACGCTGCTCATGGTGGCTGTGATCCTATTAGAGGGTGACCTTCCAGGGCAGAGCATTCCCTGGAGATGGAAAGTCTCTGCCCTTTGCTCCTCTGAGCAGCAGAGGATGGTGCCCTGGGCAGCAGCAGCAATGCTGTGACCCCTTCCAGGGCTCCCATCCACCTCTGGAGCCCTCACTCCAGGGGCAATGACAGTCCCAGCCCAAATTCTGGAGGTTTCAGAGCAGGATGCTGGGGTGGCATCTCTGCTGCTTTCCAAATATCCAGTTCTCTCAGTGAGCTTTCAGAGCCTGAAGTGCAGTAATTTTCTCTGGGTGAGGTGCTGCACAGTTAATTGCTCCTAAGCCATTCACCTTTTCCATCCTCCTATAGGCAAGAACTTCCTGCCCCCTCCTTTTGTGCCAGTGAGAGGTGGAATATATTCCTCAAAAAGGGGACAGTGCAGATGTGCTGGTTATAATACTACAGTTAGAACAATAAATAGAGTTGTATTAATTATACACAGGCAAAGAGGTGACACGTTGATTCCAGTTATTTCAATAGGAATCAAATGAATTGATGGATTTCCACCAATCTAAAGAAAGAGTTTAAATGTGTTTCATTCACCAGCTTGTTGCCAGTTTACACAGAATCAGATGAAACCAGATGCTGCTGCCACCTGGAAGAAAGGGCAGAGACAGTGACCTTTACCTAATTATTTGAATTACTTTGAAGTATTAGTGAAACTAAGAGATAAGGAATTCCATTATAATCAAAAGTGTCCTGCTCCCCTCTATTCATTCAATATTCAACTTCAGTGCCAAACACAATTAATATTCTCCTTCGGAATTTGAGGATTTTTAATAATGCATTAAATTATTCCTTGGGGTTCACTGAGACTTCCCAGCATACACAATGGTTTTCTTCAATGCTCTCATACACAAAGCAGCAGGTTGGTTGCCCAGGCAGTGTGTGACTGACACCCTTCACATCCTTCCAAATTAAACTTTTGCATTCAGTGGGCAGCAGTCCCACTGTGATCCTAATTGCAGTGGGCAGTGCACACCAGGCTGGTGCCTCTTCACCGAGTGCAACCAAAATGACTCTTGTAAATGCTGGATATGTGTCTGGAAAATTAATCCCTTATTGCAAATAACAGATCCAACTAAAACCCTCCCTCTTGACTTCACAAAGGATCCAAGTGTGATGGCAGAGGTGGCACAATTTGGCTCGTGCCCCTGGGTCACACTGTTCCCCTGTTGTCTGACCTCAATTTCATACACAAACCTCCTTTCAAGCCACACAAAAATTATTGCTCAATAACAAAAAAAACCTCTTTTGGTGCCCATGACCATCCTGCAGTTAAGAAAAACCCTGTGAGCATTGATAAAGCATTGATAATGATTTTAATTTCTGCAATTATGCCTAAGACTGAAGCTTAAACTGGTTATGAACCCTGGGTAAGTGGGTTCCTGGCAGAATACCCCTAAATCAATTTTTCTGTGTCTCAGAGTTTTTGGCACACACTAATACTGCTAAGCAAGTGAATCTTTTAGGTTTTGGATATAATTGTCATTCCTGTCTCAGGCCTGGGAGGGGCAGTGACAAAATGGTGTGAGATACTTCAGCTAATTGTTCCCTCTTGCCAGTGAATATGGGACTGGTGTTCCCACAGTTGTTAATAAAGATGATTATTGAGCCAAGACAACACGTCTGCTTGGCTTTTTTCATCCCTTGCCCTGTTTTCAAGAGGAGGCCCAACTACAGTAATTTTTTCCTGCCTTTTCTAGATTCCACAGTAACAAAAAGCCCTCTGCCATGTTCCATAAGGGGCCTGTTATTCAGGAAATAAAACCTTTGTGGTTTCAGATCCAGAACAGATAATTCATACTCAGGCTCTCCAGTTCTGCTCTGTGAAGCCAGAATTGATTTGGGGCTTTTTCACTTGTCTCTCAGGCTGCTCAGTTCCAGCAGCCCCGTGCCAGGAGCAGGGAGCCCCAGGATAGAAGATTTTAGGTCAGACTGCAGCAGTTTGGGGACAGCAATTTCTGCAGCACAGGTGAACTCTGGAGCTGCCTTTGGGGCAGGTCCCTCAGACAGGATCAGCTGTAAAGGTTTATCTCCCTCCAATGTTCTCCAAAGCTTTCTGGGACAGCTCTGGGGAGCTGTGAGATGAGGGAAATTCCTGTTTTTCTGGTGGAGCAATAAAGCCTTGAGATGCAGGACTGGCATCCAGAAAGGCTCAGGGTCCTGCCCTTGTGTGGGTCTCAGGACCTGCCATGTGTGTGTCAGCCTGGAAATCTCCAGTTCCACTTTATTTCTGCAATATTTGAGCTGCAAGCAGCACACAGGAACATTGCCATCTCTGCAGATGCTCTGGAGTTGGCAGCAAGGGAAGGAGAGCTGCACCTTCCCTTGGATTTCTGGAAAAGCAGACAGCAAAGCTATTTATAGCCCAGCTCTGAGTCTGCCTGTGCACATTGTCAGAGTTTCCAAATTTCATTCCAGCTTGGAGCTGTCCTTTCATTTCTTTTCCTTCTTTTATCCTCGTGGGACCTCTCAGATTTACTGGATTGTCATGGATATTTGCATTTGCTTTTGCTCACTTGTGATTTTTGCCTTTCCCAGATTTTTAGTGGTGGCTCAGTTGTGTGTCAGCCATGCTAGAAAGGGGCAAGCAGATTTTTTTGTAGCTCATGCTGTGGGGATGCGAATTAATGTGAATTTTAGGTTTAATAGTAGTACCAGGATCAAATATTAATCTCGTAACCTGATATTAGCTCTATACCTTGCACTGGAAATCTGGGAAAGAACAATTCCAAAGGGATAGTCTCTATTAAAGGGAAATCATAGATAACACTGAAGCTTTGAATGTATAATATTCAACCAACCTTTTCTTGGGTCTCAGAAAATTACACACAAGCTTCTGGACAGACATCACCATACTGGTTATAACAGTACAATCTAATACTCAATAATAACATTATATACTGGTTTTAATACTTCACAGTATGAATTTTAAATCAGAAACCTTTCTATTTTTACATCTGTTGTTTACTTCTTGATGAGATTCTGCTTCTTCTCCAGGATTCTCAAGGCTCACACTAACTCTGAATATCAAAATCTTTTCAGATGCATCATGTGACATTTCGCTTCTCTTGGTAACTTTTGAGGACAAGTCTGGATCACATTGTGAATTAGGAAGGTTAAAGCTGCCCAGGCTTGGAGAAACAGGGTGTTTAGGGAGATGAAGACCAAGAAAAACATGAAAAATTGAGCCATTTACTTTCTTCTTGTTCTCCTCCAAGAACAATCATACCTAGAGAGTACAATTAATCTTTAAGTCTATCCTAATTTCTCTATCACTCATCGAAAAGACAACCTTCTATTAATAAAAGTGAAGGTCTATATTCTTAGAAAACTCTTAGAAAACTCATTTGTAACTTCTGTCATGGTGATTCTCAGACCACTTTTTGTTGTTGCTGCCATTAATGAACCAGGAGTATGTATGAGCACTTATTTAAAAAAGCCCACAGGATAAAATTCAACCCCTTGTCTTATAACTAAATGAAATCCTGCCCACAGCTCACTTTTTTATACCTTTTAGCCTCTGTGCTTTGCTTTCTTCTGCCTCAAATGAATCATGTGTGACAAAGCTGTTGTTGTCCCAGAGATAACAAGTCTCTGCAAGTCTTGTGCAAATGGAAAGCCAAGAAGAGACTTGTTAAATCCTCCACTGTGGAGCCAGTGCAGCAGAAACAACAGTTCTTGGGGCTCAGAAAGCCCTAAGAGAGACTTGCAAACACCCAAATTCTAAGAAATTCTAAACTCCAGCCATCCCTGCTGGAGTTTATGTGAGAGAGCTCGCTCCTCAACCATGGGCAGCTTTTGTTTTTTGCTGGGTGGTGTCTCTGAGGCCTAAAGAGGGGATGAAATCGTGCAGAAGCTTTAGTTAAACTCTGCTGGGAAGTAAAGCCTTGCTGTGCCTGGGTCACCCTGGTAGTGCTGGAGCCTCCCTGCTCAGCAATCAGGAGTTCATTTGAGGGGAAGTCCCTTAACACAGATTTTCCTCCCACTCCAATTTCCCAGGGCTCCCTCCCTGGCACAGTTATGAAATCCATCCCTTTAGAGAAAGGGACTGTCCACTTCTGAGCTTCAGGAAGACAATCCCAGGTTTTCAAAGCAGAGTAATTGGCCCCCAGGGTTCCCCCTGGATCTACCCACCTGCACAACCACGAGCCCCCCTGACCCATTTTCTGGATGTCCCTGGACAGGCAGTGTTGAGCTGCCATCAGAAATGTTCCCCTGTCTGAGTTGTCTCACTGTGGGCAGTCACAGGGAGTTACTGCACATAGCTCAGGTTTAAATTCTACAGGCAGTGTGAGAGATCTGAACCTGCAGAGAAGAAGGACCAGCCTGGAGAAGCTCAGTCTCCAGCTGATTTGCAGAGGGATAGGGTGGCCTCTGAGTCCTGTTCTCATTTTTGTTCTCCTTTGGGAAGAGCACTGCACAGTTGGGCATTTCTGCTTTTCACTACCTGAAGTGACTTAAAAGGGCTGCCCCCTACTCCCTGGGAGCAAGGACCAGCACATTTCTGCTTCTCTGAACACCTGAGTTGTTTCTCAAACTCATATCTGGCAGGGGGAGCTGTCCAGGGTAAGATGTCAGAAACAGAGGAGCAGAGGCCAAAAAGTGAAAGAATTTGATACACTTGCCCTCAGGAACAAGTACACTTGACTTATGTCTGCCTTACATAAATCTCAGGGCAAAGAGAGCTTATAGAGACCTGTCTTGGCTTTTATTAGGTTTGACAGCACTAAGCAGTCAAATTCCACAGCTGATTTCAGATTTCAAGGGAATGTTTTAATTCCTGAGAAACAAAAGCACATCACCCATCACGAGGAGCCAAGGACATGTCAGATAGTTCCATTTTCCTTGGCACCAGAAAGTGATAATGATATCCAGGGTTTTTCTCCCTTCAGAGGTGTCTGAAGACACCCTTACTGCTCTTTGTTCATTAGATACTCTTGTGGTTTGAAGCTTTGAATAACATCTGCTTTTTCTGACAGGGTACCATGTACTCATTACCCAAATCAGAGACAGGGTTTGACATTGGTCATGTGAGGGTAAGCAAGCAGAGAACAAGCAAGCAAAGATGAGAAAACCTTGCCAATGCTCATAACACAGCCCTGCTCTCTCATCAAGTTTCTAGTCTGGAGAACTGCCAGGGTATTGAAAGGAAACAGAGACATGCAAGGAGTGAGGGGGAGAAAAGGAAACTATCACAAGGCAGATTGTATTGGATTTTCATGAGAAATCTCACTGTCTGCCTCAGCAGACACACAGACACAGTGTGCACCAAGAGAAACAGAGAATGGGACACCACATTTCATCCCCACCCCAGGGTATGGGTGTCTGCCTCCAACACAATGAAGTAGCTGCTTCCCTTTAACAGGGCAAGTTCCTCATAAAATCACAGAAAATGAGGGGTAGAAGTGACCTCAGGAACAACCTGTTAATGGTCAGGTCTCCTGAACCATCCCTGGGAGAGACTCAGGAAGATCAGAGTGCTAGAGAGGGTCTGCAGCCCCCAGGGAGGAGATCTCAGCACTTCACTCTGCTCAGCCATGAAGTTCTTCCATACACAACCAGAATGGCACCTGCTGTAGTTCAAACTCCTTATTTCCACACATGGGAATTCCATGTCTCAGCAGAAGTTCCTATAAGCTGGAATTGATCTGTGGCTATAATTGCTTAAAAAAAGACCTCTGCTGAAGCACCAAGCTGAGTTGGGGCTCCATTTAATTCCTACACCTCCACTCTCTGGTCTCTCCTTGCTCCCCTCACTTCTCCAAATGCCTGTGGGAACAGTAACCCCTGAGCACACTCCATAGCACATCACATCAGACTGGAATATAAAGCCCAGTGGTCAGGTAGGACAAATTGAATTAATTTCATTCCTGGATTTTAATTTGCTTCCCACAGAGTGATTTTTTGCATCCCAGCAAGTTAATTCCACAGTCAATAACGAGTGTCATCATCATTCCAACCTTTCAGTTGGGTTTCCTGAGTCACAGCTGTAAATCAGAGCAGTTACTGCTGTGAAAGGCATGTGCTGTTTATTGGATTGGCTCCCTGGAAAAGCCCTGTCATTCCCCACCACAAAAGTAATTGCTGCTATAACTTGTTAAACCAAAGCTTGACTTTATGAGCCCCTGTGCTAAAGGCTGCACAGCTTTGTCCTGCCTTCCAACCCCATCCTCCAGCTCCAGCCGTTCCCCCAGCGCTGCCAAGGCCACCACTAAACCCTGTCCCCAAGTGCCACATCCACACATCTGTTAAATCCCTCCAGGGATGGGGACTCTGCCCTGGGCAGCCTGAGCCAATGCTTGACAACCCTTTCAGTGAAGAAATCATTCCTAATATCCAATCTGAACTTTTCCTGCTCAGCTTGGGGCCATTTGATCTTGTCATAAGGATTAGGAGAAGAGATTTTTAAATTATGCATAAAATTATGCACAGGTGATTTTCCTGCAAATGATATCTACAGCTGCCAGTGAAATGAAACCCAATTTTACTCCTATTTGAAGTGTTCAACATGTCTTTTCCCAGTTGAGACATTCTGGCTAAAGAAGCACAGTAGAAATCCTTCAATTTGAATCGTCCCAACTTTGGTCTCCTGACATCTCTAGGTCTCGTGGCAAACCTAAATTATAGTCAAGGTCTGTACACTTTGTTCTCTGCTACAGTGAGAGACACATTTGCTGGCATGGAAACCTCTTCCCTGTTCCTCTGCATTCTTTACCAGGCAGCACCACTGCTGTGTATCAATTCACTAAATGTTTCAGCACTTCAAATTGATTCCTGTTCAAGTTTCCTAAAACCCAAGGAAGTACATTGCCAGGGTGTAATGGACACATTTCAGATCCCCAGCTCTAGCTGACATAAAGAGGAGATAAATAGAACAGCAGCAAAGAAAATTGTCCTTTACACCAAACCAGGATGATTTGCATAAAAAAATACTAAAGATTAATCAGACTATTGCTACAGGGATTTTATCTGTGGTTTAGTAGCAACGCCTGTTGCTCTGTAAAATGTAACCTTCACTTGTTTGTGGTAGACCTTTGAGTCCATTTTTTCCTGTGCCATAGAAAGTAGAAAAAATGTCCAGGAACTATTGCAGCACATTTATGTTACAGGGTAAGATCCTAAACCTGCCCCCCTTTTGACATCAGAATGGTTAATATTACATTCTTGAGTTACAAATAGGTAATAATATCAATATTTCAGGGGTGTTGCATCTTTTCTCCTTTCCTGTGTAATACCAAGTACACAGTGCACATAAAAGCTCTACAACTGTGCTTAAAACCATGAAAAATATCCTTTCCATTATTATTTTTTTAAAAATCTTATAAGGAATACCCACAAATTCCAGCCCTTACAATGGTGATTTTCTGCATTTGCCCTGGTGAACCTCACAGCCACATTTACAAAGATGACAAATGAAACAACATTGGTTCCTACTTTTCTCTTTGGCAGGTACAATGTTCTGCTTTAGGGAGATTCTGAAATAACTTCATTGCACTGCTCATTTTCAGAGCTCGGTACATAAAAGCACAATCATAAAACTCAGCTGCATTTAGCTCAAACATTTTCCGAGGCTCTTGAACTTTTCAAGTGATCCAGGCCTGATTTACAACTCCCTATAAAAGTCAAGCAGCATTTCAAGGTTTCATGTGCCTGTGCCACCAGTGCCATGAACCCAGTTTGGCTGCAGTTTGCTGCTTCTTCATCACCTTTGAACCCTGATTATAAAAATACTCGTTTGTGTTAACTGGTGGTGTGTGATGAGAATTGAAACCTTCACCCAGACCCCTCTGCAGCTTTGCTGCTTCATTTTCAGATACCTTTTAATGCTCCTTAACTTCTGGTGCTGTATCAGGTGCATTTGTGCTGTGACCTCTCCGTGCAAGGCAGGCACAAAACACCCACTGGTGGTGAAACCCCTGAGCTCTTCTCACCCCAGGGGCCACATTTCCTCAGCATTCCTGCAAACCAGCTTGGTACTGCTGACCCCACTGGAGCTACTTCCAAACTGCACTGATGTTAGTTCTGATTTGCAGGTTTGTGGGCTAATAGTTAAAGGAATAAAAAATAACATATGGCCAAACTGCTGATGACAATTACAGACCTCAAAATAGTGGGATGAGCAATTAATTGGTATCTCCCCATTTGACAGACTTTGCATCCCCTTCACAACATACTTTGCATCCTTCAGAACTGCTCAGTGGAGGTTCTCATTTCCCTTCAGTCCCAGTACATGGCATAACAGATGTCTAGCTCCCAAAATATTTACTTATTGTCATATGATGATCTTGTAAGGAATTGAAAAGGTATGGACAAAAAGAATCTTCCTGAAATATTTCTCCTCTAGGTCTTCTGCTGACGTTAGTATAGCTCAATGATTTTTTTTTTTTAAATAAAAATTATTTTTATGGTGAAACATTCTCACAAAATGGAGATTTAGTTACCTAATGTACTAAACTCACACTAAGGATAAACTTTCTGTTGGGATTCTCCACAACCAGTGTGTTTTGGAGACAAACTTTCAGTACCAAGGGCAGGGAGAGAAGAGGAGGGAACATGACCAAATGCAATGGGACAAGCTCTGTGGAAGGTCAGAGAGCCCTTAAAATTATCCTCTAGAGTGGAATTAAAATTATTCTCCAGCTTTTACAATATATCTAACAACCAGACCCCAAACTTTAAAACAAACTCTCTAAATCATGGAGATACATCCTCAACAAGTACATAAGTAAGTGCACATAATAACCAGAGGATAAATTTCAATGCAAGAAGGGAAGAAATTGTAGATCATGTTTCGATAAGATCTTTTAAATCTTTCCTGCTTTTTAAAAAGTCCTTCCAGAGAGTCAGAAAATTCCTGACACTAACAGGAAGCTGTTCTGCCACGTTGCAGAAATTGTACAAATATCTGCTGGGTAAATATTCAATATATGTTTAAGAACAACAAGCAAGGCTGCCAAATGTATTAAGAAAGCTTGTGTGCAATAATACACTGTGTGGTGAGATTAATGGCCTGGGACACAACAATATCCTCCTAGGGAAGTGAAGAAGCACTGAAGTATGAATGCAAAAGAATTGTAGCATTTGCATAAACCCTGCTCAGGCTCCAAATCCTCCCTGCTCAAGGTTTCAGTGGTTTGCAAGCACCTGCAGATGCAGATCCTCTGTTTATTCCTCCTCCTTTCATCTCAGCCCTCGTTGAGCCCTTCATTTAATTGTTGGCTGAACCATTCTTGAAATGATTGTAAAATATACAAATAAGCTGAACAGAAAATGCCCATCCAGAAGAAATCATTGTAACAGCTGCTTAAAACTTGATTCTAATCATCCAAAATATCCCTGAGTCCTGGAGTGTTTTGGGTGGGAAGGAAATTAATGATCATTTAGTTCTAACCCCCCTACCATGGGCAGAGACACCTTCCAAGAGACCAGGTTATATAAACACAAATATAATTAATCCATATTTTCCTGATTTTCTGATCGAGAACATTAAAACCACAAGCATATACACTGAATTTAGCTGTAATTTTGTTTAGTAAAGTTATTGCAACATTTATGCTTGGGGATGGCAACAGCAACCATCTGTGAATGGCCAGAGGTGATGTAGATCCAAATGTTTATGGCTCACACTAAGTATAATAAAACATGCAAGCCCTTGTCATATCCTACTTTATGGCCAAGCAGCTGCTGTAACAACAAAACTCAACAGATTATGTAGCCAAAGTCAAAATAAAAGCTGGGAATTTGGGCATTTTCTGTCCTCCTGGTGAAACGTACCCTACAATATTCACAAATGCACAGGGACCATCTGGGTGACAAAGGATTCAGGGCATGCAGGGATTTGGTGTTTCTTGTAACACCTGCATTGTTAATTCCTCACTAATTCCACTCACAGAGGTCACACTTGGATGCTCCTGAGGAATAACAACCCTCAGGGTGATCCCATTGCAGACACAGCCTGGCCATAGCACCTGCCCAGCCAAAAAACTCTTGCCAGGAGAACACTAATACCTTGCAGAAAAAAACCCCAAATATTTTGAGGCTAAAATAAATCACAAAGTTACAAAATCATGAGGAACAGTGGGGCATGTAAGTAGATATTGCATATTTCTATGTCTTTGCCAATAGAAGAGAACCAGAAAGATTATAGATCCTTTTTCCCAAATTACTCAGAGATCAGGATGAATGAGGGAGGTTTCTGATGTACTTTATCCTGGATCTATTTCTGTTCACCATCTTCAGCTGAAGCCACTCTTACATCTTTTAGCTCTTTGGCCTTTCAAATTTTTGTGGAGAGGTTTGTGCCTATAAATAGTTACAGCCAAGTCAATATGGTGCTTTTTGCAGTGGCAGAAGGAAGGGCTGGTCCTGAAAACTGCCTGGTTCTAAACAGTGTCTCCATGAAGTCACACAGGGACAGGTGAAATTAAAACTTAGAAACCAGAGTACTCTGAGCATCTACATTTGTGGGGAGGGAAAAGTGGAGTTAAGAGTTAAACTCCACTTGAAAGGCACCATGTGAGGATCCTGGGCTTCTCCAACTGCCCCTCCTGGGGCAGATCCACCTCTAATTCTGCACCACCCACAGTACAGGGACTACAAGAAAAAATTTCCCCTTGATTTTCTGGCATATTCTCAAGTTGTTCCTGTCAGCCTGTTTCTTTGGATTCAGATGTCTGTTTTCATTCCATCACTGCAAGTGAAAATGGATGTGGAATCAATCCACTAATCCAAATATTTCCCCAAATATCACAAAAAAAAATCAAATCTGGATTGAAACTTTCTACCTCAGGCACTTTATTAAATGCAAATTATTCTCATTAAAAGTAGTATACCAAAGACTGATCCCCAGACGTACTACTGACTTGATCAAGCCTCCTGCTGAACAAAGCTATAAATGTGGCTATAAATATTAATGAAGTTCATGTAAATAACATCTCCCACAGTGCTGCTGCTGCTGCACAGGTAGAGTGCACAAGAAATTTATTTATTTATTTATTATCTCAAGAAGGAGGTCCACTTCTCTATTACAGGGGAAGAAGAGAGCCATGAAAAAATACCTCAGAGTAAGGGAGAGGCTGACTCATGAGCAGGGCCAAACCCCTGATGTGTTTGAAGCAGCTTGGTCCTGTACAGCACATATGGCTCTGTTCCCTGAAGCAAAGGATTGCCACCCTGCCCTCAGCAGAAGGGAGGGATTGGATGCTGCTCCACATGACTAATTTAACACCAGAAACCCTCTCAGAAGCAGCAAAAGGATTTCTTTTGCAGTGGTGCAAAGCAGAAGATGCCCAGCCCTGAAGGGTGGTGCTGTCTGGGCAGGGGAAGCTGTGACAGAACCCACAAGACTCACAGGTTGAGGCACCAAAGGAGTTGGGGCTCAGCCCAGCTGTGGGGACAGTACAAGGGGACTTTTAGCTCACCTGTAGCTTTAGACCCTGTCTCTCTGCTTCTCTACCAAAAACACCCCCCTGCACACCCCTTGAAAGCACTTTTTGGCCCAAAGTTGGGTGGGTGACATTTTCCCCGTCCCAACCCAGCCAGTCCCTGCTGTTGCTCCGTGGCAGTGCCGAGGTCAGAGAGGACAAACCTCTGCCCCAGGGTGTCACCTCAGCTGCTCCATGGCAGGAGGGTGTCTGTGGGCAGCTGGCAGAGTCCCAGGGTTGTCTCACAAAATCCTTTTGGGGCTGCAGAGGGAGGAAGCCACGAACTCAGTGACAAGAAATGTAATGCAGAGTGAAGGCTGCCTCGAGGTTTTCCAGAACACTGCATTCAGCACCGTTAAGAAGTCTAAAGGGGAAGAGAGAGCCCAGACAGCTCATCCTCCCACTCTTGGAGCAGACAAGTGCTGCTGGGCAGTGTTTCATACCATTCTTCTGCTCTGCTCCATGATGAGGGAACAACCTCCTGCACACTTTCCACGCACACACGACCCAAGTCTCCCTGCACCTGCCAGCAGGAGTTTTGCCCCATGACTGATGCAGTGCCTGGGTTATTAATGCTGTGATTTTCATATTTTATTTATTTTTTATTGATTTTATTTTTATTTATTATTTATTTTATCTTTTATTTATTTTTTTATCTTTTAGTTGTGTTTTGTCCCATTTCACAGGGCTCAGGATGAGAGCATAAAGTCTCCTCAGGAAAAGGAGAAAGGGAATTTGAGGAGAAAGCCTCATTAGTAGATCATTCTGCTAAAACTGCTCTGAACCACTCTCCCCTGGGGAGAGTAATGGCTACAAAAACTTCCCTCTTATTTTATATTTCTATCTGAAAAGCTTGAAACTGGAAAGAAATCTCAGGGAAAAGCATGTGTTGGGTGGTTTGCTTTGTTTTTTTGTTTTCCTAACGAGAAGTTTTGCCTCTATCTCTTTATAAATAAATAAAGACTATTAAAATTGCCTTTTTTATTTACATTCCAGTTTTGCTCCGTGGGGCAGCGAGCCTTTAAATCCAGAACTCTTCTGATCCTCCCTGCACATGACATGTTTCCTTAGTGATCAACAGGCAGAATATACATCCAGAAGCACATATCCAAGAGCAAACATTGAGCTGTAACTCATTAGTGAGCTGTGCTTACTTTTTATCCTCAGATTACCATCTAAATATTCGAGAGCATGGTGATAGGACCTACCTACATGCCTCCTATTCACATCACCGAGGTGTCTTATTTTGGGAGTTCAGCAATGTGTATAATATGCATGAAAGAGATGAATAATTAGCAAGATGATTGCCAAGAAAACAGGAGCTCAGCTCATGAATGACAGTCAAGATACACAGTGGGTTGAAGTGCCAGCACAAGGCAAGAGAAGGAGCAGCAACAGTCCCAGTTCATTTGTATGAGCTGAGTGTTGACTCAGTTTTCCATGGCCAGGAAGAGGGACTGAGAAGAGTGTCTGCCTGATTAGAAAAACATTAGGGTCCTGTTCTCCTCACACCAAAAGAGCAAAAATTCCTCAACCCACAACTGAATTGTTCCTCCTTGCACAGTGGGGATGCAACTTGCCAGGGCAGTGCTCTGGTGCTGTGACATTTGGCACCTCTTCATCCCTCTGGAATGTCACCTGCAGGCAACTCTGCAGCTCCCTCCGTGCTCCTCCTCCCTTTGGCTGTGGGGATCCTCAGCAAGGGGACAAAGCTCTCTGCCCACAGCTCTTGTGCAGGGGGCTGGCCCAGGAGCAGAGGGGCCTTGACTTTGGTATGGCCTTTCTCCCACGTTTTTAATTGGTGGTGATGCTTCTTTTATTCTTGTCTGTGGTGGTTTGAGACTCCCAAAAATTCAATTTCCGAGTCCGAACCCCCCCCCTCCCACAACTCCAGTGTGAGAGGAGTTTTCCAGACACAACACAAGACTCAAATATGGGGGAAAGGGAATTATATTACAATTATTACAGAAATAAATATTATAATACATTATATACACAATCCTAACTATCTCTCCTATGGTAAAGCAGAGGGGTGAGAGGAGACCCCCTTGTGTGTAATGGAAAGAGATCCAGCTACAACTCCAGCTACGACTGCTGCATTGAAGAAGAGAGAGACTGCTGCCCTAAACGTGGAAAGGATCTTTCCTTCTTCCCTTCTGGCCTTTTATTGGAGGGAAAAGAGATTTGATCCAATGTAAATACTGCTTTACCATAGGAGAGATAGTTAGGATTGTATATAATGTATTATAATATTTATTTGTGTAATAATTGTAAGATAATTCCCTTTCCCCCATATTGAGTCTTGTGTTGTGTCTGGAAAACCCCTCTCACACTGGGGTGAGTTGTGGGAACGGGATGGGGGGGCTTGGACTCGGAAATTGAGTTTTTGGGGGTCTCAAACCACCACACTGCCCTTGCTATAAAAGGGTGGATGGAGTCTGTCCCCCCCCCGTGCTGTGGGGATGGTGTCATAACACAGCCTTGGCTCTTGCTGTCTAATGGCAAAGCCTGAATTAATCTATTTCCTGGAATTTGGAGAGACCAAATGCAGGTGGCAGACAGGACTGCTTTTTGAAACACCCTTTTCTTCCTCTCAAGCAGTGGTGTGAATGTGAATGTGCTTCATTCCCTGCAACTCAGACACCTCCACGTCTGAGCAGCTGGAGCAGCGAGAGCCTGGAGGAGATTCCTGCCCTCCCCTCCCCTGCCCAGCTCCCCACAGCCCTGTCAGATGAACCTGTTTTTGCACTTGCAACAGCACAGGGGTGCTGGGTGCTCTGGAGACCTCTTGCCAAAAACTGCCAGATCCTTTTTTGATCTCCCTGCATGGATTCTTTGATTGAAAAGTAGGTTTGTTTTGTTTTTTTTCAGGGAGAGAGTCACTGCCTTGCGTGAAAGATTGATAGTGTAGGAGCCTGGAAGTGAAGGGAAGTGCTTCAAAGGAGAAGTAAAAAGATTTGCAAAAGCCAGAGTGAATCTCACTGCTAAATCACAGCCAGTTGAAGTGGCTTTAATCCAGAAAGCAAATCAAAGAAAAAAAAAAACAACTAGAAAGAGCACTAAAAAAAGCTGTTGTAGGACAATTACCTGAAAGCACTGATCACATTCAGCCCAAGTTATAACATGTATGGGCAAGATTAAAAAGAAAACAGACTCTTCAAGAGAGGTTGATTTGGTACAAGCCTGAAAGAGAAGTGTCAGAACAGAAACATGGCAGTGACAGAAAATTGCCCTGGTGTTAGTTCTGCACTTGGTCCTTCTGCACAGCTCTGCAGGTGGTAATTTATTCTAGTATTACATACATTAAATGGACTACATAGAAGCTAAAAATATGGGCTGTGTGCCTATAACAAATCAAGTAACTGCGTGGAACAATGGATAATTGCAGATTTAGGTGGCAGTACCTGATATGCTAAACAAGGCAATCTTTTAATGGCATGACATGAAACATCTGTGGGCACATGCCCACATTGTGTCCTCAGCTGCAGATTTGCAACATAGACTGGAAAATATTTTGGACCAGCTTGTTTTCTTACAATGCTTCCCCCACTTTCTTCACATATCAAAGACTATGTCACATTTGGTAAGTGTTACAGGAGTATAATTGAGAATTTTTTAACATAAAGCCACTGGTAAATGAGTGACTGGCTGGAGGCTTTCTTGGGCTTTTTTTGTAACATGTATCCACTCTGAAAAATAATTACTCCATGTCTGTCTTTCATTGAAAATATCTAAACAGACAGTAGTGGTCTTTGCATTCTAATGAGGATGTGACATTTCACAGCTTATTCTTGCAAGGGAAAGTGGTCAATTCAATCCTTTTGTCACTGACCCATAAAGAGCCTCACTGAAAACACAGTTTTGTCTTAAACTCATGGAATCATGAAAGATGGGGTGAGAAAGGACTTTTGAAAGGACTTTAAAAAGACATCTATTTTATTCCTCTGTCCCAAGACACAACCAGTATACTGTACCCTTCCTTAAGAGTCTTTGCTTCGACATTCAGGTTAAGTGAGAAAAAGAACAGTGAAAAATTACCCTGGGAAAAAGCAGAGAGAAGACTGAGCAGTGACCAAACAGGCTGCCAAGGAAAGGTGGGAACACACAGATGAGTAAATAACCCAAGGCCAGGTCTCACCAGCAGCAAATCAACCTTGAGCCCATTGTCCAGGTGCCTGTGGGACAGAAGCCACGTAGACCCCTCCAGGCTGATGCTTTATATAATATTAATACTAAGTCTGCCAAAACTAAGCTGTTTTTCCCAAGATGTTTGCAGTAGGAGCAATATTCCAGGCAGGAGAGTGCCTACCACTGGTACCATGGTAACAAGGGAGGCCAACTTTTGGAGGTGTAACAACTTTTCTTTAAAATCTTAAGCTGCATAGAATCCTAGAAGGTTGGGTTGGAAAGGACCTTCAAGGATCCTCTGGTCCAACCTTCCTCACCACGGGCAGGGACACATTCTGTCAGACCATGCTGCTCAAAGCCCCATCCAACCTGGCCCTGAACACTTCCAGGGATGGGGAATCTCTGGGCAACTCGGTTCATTTTGAGCTGTTGGAAAGGCACTTTGCAGGGCGGAAAGTTTAGTGGCAGAAAGATGGTAAAAGTGCAGCCCTGAGCAAAATCAGGTGGAAGCTGAGTAGACAGGGCTGTATTGCTTTGTTAGCATTTATAACCTGCTGGTTCATCCAGCACTCAGGCCTAAAGTCAAACCTCAGTGCAGCTCAGCAGTTAAATACACAATTAGCTTTAAACACCTAACCCTTCAAAATGTATTCACAGGGATCACATCCAGTTCCTGAACAAATCAATCAAACATCCTGCTCCTTTTAAATTTCCCACGTACAAAGAAATTGTAGCTATTAGCCCAGAGGGAATAATCCCAGTAAATCCATCAATCTGAAGGTAAGAAGGGATAAAACACCTCATATGAAAGGCACATCAGCAACATCACTCCTGGGGTGGACTAAGAGCTTTTTCACTAATGTCAGCCCAGATGCTGCTTCACACAGTAGGCAGAGCCAGCAGCCTTTTCAAGCATTACTCATTAAAAAAGTCAAAGAGCACAAAATAGCTGAGTATAATGATGCCACCTTAAATGGGGGAAAACACAAAGGCTTTCTCTTAGGAATGGCTGGCATCCCTAGGTGAAAACTAAGTCATGAAGAAGCTCAGCAAAACTTCCATTTTACTTGATGAGAACAGTTCCTGAGGATGCAGGTGAGCCTTTCAGGAGAGCAGGATAATGTGGGATGGCAGGGGATCAAACCAACCTCTGGTCTGCCAGGTTCTTTATCTCTTTGCTGGGCAGTGTGGGGAAGGCTTAAAGCCATAGAATCCTTAGGGGGTTTTTTGGGGGGGGTTTTGGTTTGGGGTTTTTATTTGCTTTTGAGCTGCTCAAGACATGCACTTGTCCTTCTATCCCCAGGCAGAAAGGAACTGCTCTCCCTGCCTCTGCTGCACTGTTCTCTAACAGGGAGTTCCTTCCAACCACTCTGAAAACATTGGGCTCATTTCTCTCCTCTGCTTTCTGATGCAGGAACATTTGTATTGGACAACATGTTCTTCCACCCAGGCAATGTCTCCTGGCTCTACCACTCTTTTGGCACCATATTTTTTAGGCCAGCAGAGGACCAGAAGGACTCATTAGACAGATCCTTTTTGCTGTGTGCCCTGGTCCTTGTGCACATCCTGCTTGTGTGGGAGATGGGCCCCCTTGTGTTCTGGTAGGGAGGTCGTGATAACATGATTCAGTAAGTCCTGGACCTCAAAGACATGGGATTTTCATCAGGATGTGCTTGTCTCAAGCTGGTAGTCACCCAAGGAACCATCCAGAAAAGACAGAGGCTTCTCAGTGCAGATTTAATCCCTGCAAAGTACAGAACCTTCCTTCACATTGTTCAGTTTTTGTTACACACAGGGTCCCACAGAAATCAGTAGTCTACCAACACAGCATCCTTACTCTGGGCTGGGCCTTTACTTGTCCTGTTTTTATCTCATTACACCAAGAAAAGACAATTCAATTCATTCTCACCACTAGCAAGAGTTTACAGATTTGCATTTGGTGATGCTTTGTATATTCAGTGTTGAAAATCTCCTGCCAGAGGGAAGAAAATATGTAATAGGGTTTGAATAGTTTAATATGTTTCAGAGAAGCTTTTATCTTTTACAACTGAAGGCATTGTCAGCAGGAGAAAGCCAAGCAAAGAGGAGGTTTGTTAGTCAGTGTAGAATATTCTGTAAGCTCACACAAGGAAGAAGAAATGTAATTTCACCATAATGAAATAACAGGAGATACTTCCTCACTCTCTATCACACCCTAAAAAAGAGGTGCAAATGTAAAGCTCTCTGCTTCATAACACCCACCTCTTCAGGGCAACACAGGCACTGGTGTTACAGCTCTCCCTGAGGAAGAGCAGCTCCTGCAGCCTCCAAACCCAGCACTGACAGTGCAAAGGTGTCCCTTGCTAAGGTAAAGAACTGCATCATTCCCCCAGCAGTGTCTCTGTGTTCCTGAGCTGTGAACACTTTGCTTCAGGGCACTAACAGGGCCACTGGGCTCTGAGAGGGAAGGGTGAAGCCAGAGGGGCATTGCTGAGCATTTTGGGAAAGCCTCTGACCAGAGCAGCTCCTGCAATGTTTGTGCAGCCAATTGTTTCATAACTGATTTCTGACCAAGGCAGATGTCAAACCTACACCAGAAGGTGCCAAAAAACTTTATGGTAACTCCTTCCCCCATCTGATTTCCCTTCTTCTCTGAATTTTATAATAGAAAGGGTAAGAAAGGTGAGCTTTTCTGTCCCAGACAGTTTCTCACCACATAAGGTTGGCAGGGGTTAGAAGGCCAGAAACATTCAGCAAGTCCCTTGGTCAAAAAGGTTGATCCCAGATCTGACAAGGGTATTGTTGGTGTGAGAAGTCCAGCTCTGTGATTTGTGCATTTACAGTTGTCTTCTGCAAACACAGAGGACTTTGCAGCTTTTACAAGAGGCTCATGAGTTCAGAATATCATGTTCACAACCTCGTCATTAGGACTGGAGCTAAGATGATGTTACAATACAATTAATCCTATTTGAATTAATTATCAGATCCACTTGCTAATGAGAGTGTTATCTTCTAGCAAGTAGCAACATCTAGTCTGAACCAGCCCAGGTTATAAAGTCTTTATTCATTCTCTAGTGGCATTTATGTATATCAGCACATGGGATTTTTACCAAGGAAAGTGCACAGAGTAATGGGTGTTTCAGCCTCTACATGAGCACTTTATTAAAAATACACAAAGTAGCACAAGGCAGGGTTTACAGTCCCAACTCGGTGCTTAAACTTTATGCCTCATCTTCCCCATGTATCTATAAATTTCTTTTGCTAAATTTCTTTTGCTAGTTCCTTTGAGACGTGGAGGAAAATAAAAATGTATTATCTAATATATGTGATTCCAGAATACAGGACATCTCCAACAGTCCTTCCCTGCCACATCTTCTATTGTGCTACCCCTCTGTTGAAAATCCCCATTTTTAAATTTCTTTTTCCTTCAGTCCTTAATTCTAGAACACATTGCTGCTTCAGTGACTCATTTGTTGTTAACACTAAATTTTATATGCTGCTTGGATAAAGTTGTCAGTGTTAATACTGCACAGAAAAGAAGCTGTCATATATTTTGGATATCTGTACTAGTTGTTTGCACACTGTAATTCAAAGGAGTAAGTCCACACTGTATTTAGCTGAAGGATGCTGTACCACTTTTCCTTACCCTTTCTTCTACTTCTTATTCCCCATACAGGAGTAACAGCTCATTAGCATCATATTAGTTAAAATTAAACTTTGATCACCTGGATGTGCCCCTTTCTACAGACACACACAGAGCTCAGCCTCTTACAAACCAGAAAGAACATTAATTGTAACACTGCAGAGAGAATTGGAGATCTATTAATCTGTGATTTTGGAATAGCTATTTTTGAAACTTTGTACTGATTTCCACACATTAAATATGACACAGGAGTGAAGGACATTCATCTTGAAACAAAAATCTTCTTAGGTGACAAGCTAATTAAGAGTTTGGGCTGTCAGTAATCCAACAGCATTTGGGATTTAAAGGGATTTTATCCTTTTCAGAGTGATAGTTTATAAACAGGCAGATGTACAGACTTGAAAAATTGATTTTGCCAATGAAAACCTTTTCCTGTGAAAGCTCATTCCAGTACAGCACCCAGGAATTGGGGCTGGCCACTGAAATAAGGATATGTTGGAACAATCCTTTGTGCACAGCAAGAGGTGCATTACTGTTCCAGGATGGATTCTGTGACCTCATAGCTCTGCAGGGCTCATCACCTGTTTTGGGGGGATTAAAGGATCCTGTTCCTTTCCTAATCCATCAATGCTCTCTTGTTTTCCTGCCTGAAATGCTGCAAGCTCCAGGAGCCACTGATCATCACATCAAGCAGGAAGGGGAGGCTTTTCCCTCCTCATTCCTTTCAAGTCCTTTGTGCCTCAACCTTGGTTTGCAGAGGTGCCACTGGAATGCCAAATGTGCTCCTTGTCTGCACCCCAAGCAAGGATTTAAGTCCCTGTGAATCAGGACCACCTTCCCACCAAGCTGGTAACGTACCTGAGCAGTTTTTGGGTGACAAACACAAGGAGTTTATACAACCATGTGGAAACAGCACCTGGGGCAGCCAAGGGATGAGCTGCCAACCCCAGTTTAAACAGCACTGAAATGAAACCTCCTTTCACCTCCAACCTTAAACTTCTTGTAGACAAGAAGTTATCCAATGCTCTTTGGTGCACATTTAGATATAATTGATGCATGTGGCTCACTGCAGACCTTTGATTAAGATGAAGCAAAACAGCAACCAATTAATTTGGATCAGAATGAGTGATATAGCATTCCAGGCTTGTTCTGAAGGGATGCCTTGATACCAGTTTAATGGGATATTACTGAATTTCCTGTAACCTTTACAAAGCAAAACTCCCAGTGGTGCCCATGGGAGCTAAACTGATTGCTAGAGCAAACTCTTTCTCCTAAACCAAGTGCAAGGTCCAGTGTTGCACAGGGGGAAATGCACAGCAAAACACCACAAGTCCAGGGGATTTCAATTTATGCTAAAATAATTTCTTACCCACAGTATGTGAGATAGTTGAGGTGCTGACAGGGCACCACTAAATTTCAAACTAGAATTCACCCACCTGAGACAAGGAGTTCATCTCAGATCAATGTGTAAAAGACTCCACAGTGTTGGTAGTCAGACTGTGGGAAGTTCCCTTCAAATTGAGGCCTGAACTGTTCTCTACAGGTGACTGATCCTGCTTGGATCCACACTTTACTGCTCTGGGGGAACCTGCAAAGCCAGAGTGGCTGGGGCAGAGCAGAGATGAACAGTCAAACCCTGCAGCCTTCTGTCAGCAAAGACAGAGGAGCAAAGGGTGGGTGTAATAAGTCCATGAGGTTGTGGAAAAGACAAAAGAAGAAATGCTACTATCCTCCAATGCTGTTATCATCATCACTTTTATGTTTTACCAGAAAATAGAGCTTTGATTTCTGTATTATACACAGGAGCACACAATGCCACAGTGAGAAAAATCACTGCCCTAAAGACCTCCTAGTTAATATAAAATAAGGAAAGAGGGAGATGGCCCCAGAAAGTGTGTTGGGACCGTAAGTAACAGCAGAAGTGGTTTAGGCACTGCTATAGATTTTATATATACAGATATACACAAACAGACTTAAGTACAAGAATTACATGAGCTACATTTGTTATTAAAATGAAATGTGGAACTGAGGCACCTCCTCCTGTGGTCAGACACAATGCAGTGGGATAAAATACAGAAGTACCTGACAGAAGGAGAAAAAGAGGATGGGCACATGAAAACAGCCTAAACCCTTCTGCCTGGACAGTTTCCCAAACCCTGTTCTGAGCTCCCAGGGTTCAGAAATGTTTAACCCCAGCCTTCAGGTTTGAGGCAGAGTTTTGCCTTAATTTATCATTTCCAGGTGGAATATAGCAGTAACTCAGCCAAATAAAACCTCTTGGGGTTCTCCTCTGTGGGAATTACAGCAATAAATAAACATTCTATTAATTGTTTGGGTATTTCTCTGAAATTAGCTGTAGCAGATTGACTTGTTTCTTCAGAAGAAAGCACCTCTTGCCCAGGTTATCTCAAGACACAAACTTTGCTCTCCTGTTCTAATAACCCAGGCACAGTCTGAATCACCCAGATTGTATTTTTACCACCGAAAATCTTTAGCAGCTGCCAAAGCTCGTTTCAGGAAAACACACTCAAAAGGAGCTCATAAACATTGAGCCTGTGAATCACAACTGAGCTAATACAATATGTGTTGTGATTGTGAGGGGAGGAGGAACCCAAACTGTGACAGTTTACTTCACAGCTTAGGAAATGTTGTATTCCATGGAGCAGCTGCTGTAGAAGGGGATGTATCTCAACTAGTGAAATAACCCAGTGTGAGGACGCAGCTCAAACACATTATTATTACCTGTGCTTAAACAAAGCAGCACAAGTGGAACTCTTGGCACACTGCACATCTCATCTTCCACCTTGGAACAGGGAGGCCAAGTTCTTTAAAGCATCAATTCCCCCCAGGCACACCCAGGGAATAATTGATTTTTTTTTGTTTATTTTTTTTTGCTTTCAAGTGAAGGGACCAACTAACTATGGCCCAAAGGTGCCAGAGTGCTGCCTGGGGGACTACACACAATGAGAAAAATCAAGCTGCATGCTGTGAAAAAGAAGCAAACAGTGACTTCTGGAAGCGAAGCCATCACAAACAGTTATCACTCCATGAGAGTTATGATGCTGTGAACACATTTTGAATATATTCTTCCACCCCAACATCTTAACCTGTCCTTTGTTTAACCAGGCAGAACAGCACTGTCAATGCTTTGCTCTGCTCCAGTGCTCTATGCTGGATAATTTGTTATCACTCTAAATGATTGCTCATTAACACGTTACAGCAGAGGGTGGAAAGCCAAAGGAAGATTCTGAAGCCCTGCTGGATTATTGTTCTAGTGAGGAACAGTTACAAAACTGGAACTCAGACATGAAATTGGTATCATTGTCTCCTTACTGGGTAAATGCAGAATTCAATAATGTCTCTCTAATAGCTCTCACAGATCTCACTTATCACCACAGATAAGTAAACACAAATATTCTATTCTATTAAGGGATAAATGCCAGCAAGATATTCTGACAAAAATTTGTCTCTAATTGATGAAATCTATTGTATCCTCAGATTGTTAGTATGATTCAGTTCTTTGCATTTTTTCTCTTTGTCTTTTCAGGCATTTTTACCACTTTCCATTGGCTCTCTGATAAATCAACAGGGTTACAGTGAACGACTTTGCAGAGGAAGAACAGAACAATTAATCGACTGAAAATACTCAGAAGCTTTATTCTAGAAGTGAGTGTCTCACTCTGCATTGCAAACTGCTCTCAACCCTTCCTTCAATTTTAGCCAATATATCCAAGGAACCAGCTCAAGATGGCAATGGGATGGCCCTGGATGGTGGCAGGTGAGAGCTGGAGGTGACACCTCCACTGCAGGAGAGGTGGGGAGCACAAGGACACTTTTCTGTCCACAGGACATGTGGAAATTTGCCACATACACCACCAGGCAGGTAACCCAGAAACCCTGAGCCAGGGGGCAGCTGAATTCCCCCCAGGATGGGAGCAAACCAAACCCAATCCTTGATTTCTTCTTAGCTGCCCCCTCCTGAGCTGCTCTGAGCACCAAGGGTGCTCCTCAGGAAGATGCAGTGCAGGGTTAGAAGCCATGAGGGAACCCCTCCTGCTCTTCATTCTCCCAGAACCACAAATAACTCTGAAATCACTTCTGCTACAATAAAGGGACTGCATTGCAAAAATATAATATAGACTGTCTGTTACAGACAGTTAATAATGCACACGGTGCTGGCAACACTCATGTAACTATGGATTTGTAATTCCTTTTCAAAATGAGAAACAATGATAACTTTCATTTTTATTACCGAGTGAAGAGAAAGAAATTACTTGGGGTTTTTTGTCCAATGTTCTTTTTGACAGTTTCTTGCTGAAAGCTAAATCACATCAAAAGGCCAAATTTTAAATCAAAATGCTTCTCGGGAATGAGATATTTGAAATCTTGGATTTTTTTCTCTCCAGAGAGCAGAGATTATCCATCCTCTCCAAGTTTTCCTCAGAGTTGTGTTGCCTGTTATTTGTAATGACAGGAAACTGCTGTGAACAACCCCTGGGGCAGCAGCAGCAGCACATATTTCCCTTGAACAGACAGGAGCTGAAATAGTATTATTTCCCCCCAAAGAAGTATCCAAGCACTTTTCATGTGAGTGGGAACAGGAGCAGAGTTTTTTTGGGACACTTTTTTCGTAATCTTTCCTAAGAGTTGTGCTGGTGTTTCTGAATTCCCTGTTGACTGCTCAATCTGTATTTATTTTTATGAAGAATACAGATAGAGGTTAAAGCCTTAGAAATGACACAGCTTTTCTCTGGCTAACCAGATGTGCTGCAATTCACTGGAAATTTGCACCAGAGAAGAGAGGACTAAGCAGGGAGAGAATAAATCTGAGGAACCACAACTCAAGCTCTGCCAGTCCTCCCTCCTCCACCTTCCCTTTCATCCACGTTCCTTCCCACGCCGCCTCCTGCTTTGTTAATTTTCATTTTGCAAAGGAGATTCTCCTGTTCAGTGTGACCAGAGTGAGCAGGATGAGAAATCTCTGCAGTGGGCACAAGTAGCAGGTCCCTTTCCTGCCCTCCAGCCCATCTGCCACTGAGAGCCCTGGCTACACCGAGGCACTGCTGGTGCCAGGATGAGGTGAAAACACAGCACCAGCAGGAACAATTTCAGGCCACTGAGCTAAGTTTTAATCATGTATCTTCCGCTAATGTCAGAAGAAATCACGTGGCTTAATCCCTGCAAGCTGTTTTGAGTATCTGAAAGTTAATTTTACAGTAATGGCTGGGGCAAAGAAAGAGGAACTGCCCGCTGGCAGAGGCAGCAGCTGGCACAGACTGGCAGGGCACAGACAGATCAGCAGTTGGGAAAAACACATCCCACTCCATTATCCCCCCCAAAAGGATGGTAGTGCTTTTGGCACACAGCATGTTACTGTTACCCTGGGACAGAGGAGCCTACACAAGGCACACACTGGCTTTTAGGGAAGGATGGTGTGGGGAATTTTGGCTGGACAGAGACCCTGACATGGAATGAGAATGTGATTGAGAATGAAGACATTAGCCCTGACAACATATTGGTGTGCCCTGAAAGAAGGAAAAAGCACCAGGAGGAAAGCTGTCCATGAGAAACAAGAACTTGTTTTGGATTAAGTGACTAAGCAAGATGTAAACATAAAAGGTAACAGAACAGATGTGCAAAGAGACTGTGGGAAAGTAAGACTGAAAGAGTCAACCTATCAGCCATGAGATTGTGTTGCTGTGTTTGAAATTAACCTATCTGTAAAGAATACATGTGCCTAAGAAACGTATAAAAGGAGTTGTAAAAGTGCAAGTTTTTTCTTTCTTCTATTCTCTTCAATAAGCCTTTCCAGTGGATTTCAGTGTCGTGTCCGTTCCAACAGCGACAGGATGGGGATGCAGGATCACTGTAAGGATTTCACACACAAGGACTTTTTGCCTCTGGAATGCTTGGGCAGCTCGTGCCAGGCCAAGTTATTGCCTTTAACAACAGCCTCAGAGTCGATTGCCAGTGACAGAAGCACCACCAAACCTCTTCCTGCTCCCAGGCAGGACTGACACAACGTCCCTGCCCCCTCCAGCACCCCAAGGAGCTCCCCAGAGTGGGTGTCCAAGACACCTTGACTTTGGGGCAGCAGGACCGGCCCAGTTCTGGCAAGAGCAGGGAACAGAAAAGCTCCTGCAGACCCTGGCATGTGCAGCACAGGCACTGGGGGAGCTGGGACATGAGATGCCAGACTATCCTACAATTAACTGCATTTTCCTTTCACTCACAATAACAGGCTGAGGGTTGGTTTTTTGGTGTGGCTTTTTTTTTTCCCCAGTAAACTTCAGGAACCTGTGCCCTTCCACTTCTGAACCCACCTGAGGTCACTGCTGAGAAAGGTTCCAAAACATCCAGGAAACTTTGCAAAAGAAGGCAGTGAGCAGATAGATGACTAGAAACTCTGCTGAGAGACTTCTGGTCTCTGAGAAACGAGAAGCCTCCCCAGCATCCAGCATTTCTCTTTTTTTCCTGAGGAAGATATTACAGGCTTGAAATTATTCCTTATCCCCTGTGAGCAGGCCAGGAAGCCCAATACTTCCAGACAACTTCCACACCTTCCTCATGCACCTGACTTTGTGAAGTGTTTTTTGAGGAAGAAAGTGGTTTAATACTGGTATGATTTTTTTTTTTGTTCAAGTCCCAGCTCTGCAATGGCTTAAGAAGGAGCATGTTTTTTTGCCATGTAAGTGGGCAACACAGACACTTTTTTATATCATAAATATTAAAGAGAAAGATAAAAAAATAAACAAGCTCAATGTTTGTTTTCCCAATCACAAAGCCAATGGACAAATGCACCAAAGACAGGGATCTCGTTCCCTCATATCAACGCTGGCAATGATGGAAGTGCTTCTGCACACAAGGCAGAAGGGAATTTGGCTCTAAATCTGAATTTTAAAATCCTCCTCAGGCAAATCAGTGTTGGAGAAAACCACAGTAGAGCTTTTCACATGTTTTTTAAATGGGACAAAGGTGGTGAAGGTGACAAAATATTTACTGTGCTGCTCAGACCCAACAGAGAACAAGGACACTCTGTGGCAGAGAACGTTTTCAGCACTCACTGCTGAAACAATTTAATTAATTGTTCTCCTGGGGTCAATATCAAGTTATGTCAATAAGCATTTGAGTTCCTCCAGAACTGATAGTTGAATCTGTTTGTTTGATCTGCCAGTTTTATCTTGTAAATGTGGCTCTTGCTGCAGACTCAAACCATGACAGCACCACAGCAATTTTTTATTCTATTTTTTTTTTCTAAGTTTATAAAAAGAATTGCACCCATGGCAGTTGAAAACTACTGTTGTTCTTGTTTTATGCAGTTCCCTTCAGAGAAAAAAGATCTGGCTGGAAAAAAGAGAATTTGAAGTATGAAAGGCTTTTTTTTTCTAGCTGAAGTAAGGATAATCCACAAGACTTTGTCTTCCTCTACGCAAAAAGATGTTCCAAAACCAGACTTTGTTTTCTCCTTTTAGACGTATATGTACCTTCAAGGGAAAACAATTTCTTTGATTACCAAAACTGAAGACTTTTTATGAATTATTATAAGAAAATAAAGCAGCTGATTATCTGTCATTAGGCCTAGAACAGAAAACCTGGATTTAAACACGATTTTGGCATTCAAGATATCATATTGAGGAACGAGCCTTCTTATTTCTTCTGGTGCCAGAGTTTTTTTCCTCAGACAGCAGCCACCCCTGCATCTGATAAACACACCTCATAGCCCATGGAAGATCTTTCCTGGGAAGGCAGAAAGCAGCCAGGTTTGGCTTAGTGCTCGTGGAAATTGGCCACATGAAATGTCATTTCAACGTGGAACAAATCCAACGAGCTGGAAGTCATAAGGAATCCTTTCATAATAGGGATTGTTTCCTAATCTTATTCACAGAGGTTGGGCCACACAGTGGGAATTGGATACCCTTCAGGTTACTCCAATTAGCCCCCAGTTGTTACCACTTGGGTTTTCTGGTGTTCTCCAGCAAAAAAGCAACACAGGAATATAAAACTTGAAGGTTTGGCCAGCACCAGAATAGCTTTTAGTGCTACAAGTAGAATGAAGAATACGACATTTAGCCGCTTTAAATACCTCCCCTACCAAACCTCCCCTCTGGTGTCATCAGATAATTTGACCTGTGTGTCCACTGTGTGCCTCATTGGAGAGCTCAGGAACCAGGAGAAGATGAAGACAGCAAATAAAAGGAAGTGTCCAGGGAAGCAGAAGGTTATAGGTGAGCAGAGATGTGCAGTGAGAAAGCAACCACACGTTGTCTGCTCTGATTTTTACTGAAAAAAAATAACCACTGTGGGCAAGAAAAAGTATTTTTGGCATAGGTGAGCTTCTGACATGATGGCTCTTTCCTGCTATGTATAGAATATATAGAATAGCACTTTTCAAGGTAAGGATAACAAGATAACCTGCTTTTATCAAATGGGCTGAATCCTCCTCCCAGGGGAGGTACAGGCCTTGAATTCCCCAACCTCTGCCAACCTGGAATATATTGCACAGCTGACAGGAACTCAGAAAGAGCTGAGCTTTCCAGATACCCTGGTATCCTTTCATCACGAGCAAAAAAATCTTTTCAATGAGAGATGTCAGGTGCCAAAATCAAGCAATTACTGGTTACAAAATTATTAGCCTGGAAAAGAGTACAGTCTGTGTGTGGAGCTTGGTGTTAAATGACCCACTCTGAGCACATCGTTCATCATCCCACAGAAAATGGTCTTTGTTACTTGGAGCAAAGCTTAGAATTCTAGTATTCATCAAGGATGAAACCATCCCCTGAAAGTAATAGCATTTTAATTCGAGGCACTTGATTATGTGGCTTTTCAAGCACATCATATGATGCACTGGCAACCCTGTATCTGGGAGCATTTTCCCATTAATATCCAATAACCTCTTAATAAGGGAGGAGATGGATCTCACTCCTCTGATCTATTTACATCTCCCTATATTGGACTGAAAAGACTTATGGGACAGAAACTTTCTGCCAATACCATGAATTATTTAGCTGCTGGGGTGTAACACTGATTAGATTGTAATTGGGTTGCTTTTGCCAAAAGGAAGCTGTTTGTCATTACCACCTCTGCATCAGTACAAAGTTTGTAGCACTGGAGTGCCTTAAAGAAAACTACATCTGGTTTGAAGTGCTGCTCTTCTGCTTTAATCTAATGGCTCTTGAAGCAGCAAGAGCTGGATAGTCCCATCAGCTGCTGGTATCTACAGAAATAATAAATACCGCATTAAATTCTGGGAAGGAGTGCTAAATATTCCATGTGACAATAGAATTATGGTGCAGCACCCAGATGGATTTACACTTCCGCTGTGGAAATCAAAGTTAACCACAGGAAATTTTCTGTTGAGAGTTCACTGCTGGTACAAAGCAAATGGATTCATTCACAGCCAGGTTGCTAATGAGCTCTGATGATCACAAGAGCAAGAAGTTCATACTACACTAGCCTGAAACTCAGGACTAATATCTCTTGGACTGGCTAAAGAGTGCTTCTCCTTTGTCATCATCTGAGCCAGGTGGCTTCCAGAGCAAGTAGGAAAATTGCCATTTTGTCTTCATTTTTCTGGTGGGGTATATACACTGATGGATGGAATACATGCAGGACCTCTCAGAATGAGAAAATAGGCAAGAAAAGCTGTGCAGAACCCTCAGTTTTATTTTTCTACTGTGCTATTTTAAATTGTAAAATGACTATTCTGACAACTACAGCACTTTGCTTATTCGTATTCCAGAATATTCCTTCTCTTTTCACATTTAATATACTGGAACATATGCACAATCATGCTGAGCAGGGTAATTGAAAATTAAACAGGCAGAATTACTCACAACAGCAATATTTTAAATTCGAATAAATTTCATAACATATGGCATTTATGACCTAATCTAACAAAAGATTTTGCAGCTGCTTAGATGAAGCAGGTGCTTTCTTTCTGTCCTGCTGGATCCACACCTGTACTGGGTGAGGCACATCTCCAACCTGCTGCCACATCAGGGACAGGCCTGGCCAAAGAGATTTCACATCCAAGGGCTTCATCAATAACCTCATCCCCTCAGCAGACTCTCCAATGCATCTGAGGTGCTGAAAAATGTTGACCTCCCTTTTACAGAAAAGCTGAGCCCTCCAAGGCAAATTGTGCTCTGAAATTACAGCAGAGCAGCAGAAAAAGCCCTTTACAGATGCATCTGTTTAGGCATCAGGTCAAGAAGGAATAAAGCTGGGACACCTCAAGAAGATGTGGTGGGATTGACCCTGTCAGGACAAATTTCCTCTTTCTTTCCTTGTAGGGTGCAGCACTTGGGCATTTCTGAGAGACCTGCTGTTATCACAGAGTTTAAGTGTCATCTCCAAATATTCAGCACCAAAAACCACTACAGCAGTCTAATATTCATACTACACAGGACGGAAAACAACTGAAACTCAGGGATAATATTTCTCAGACTGGTTAAAGAGTGCTTTTCCTTTGTCATCATCTGAGCCAGGTGGCTTCAGGAGCAAGTACAAAAATTGCCATTTTGTCTCCATTTTTCTGGTGGGGTATATACACTGATAGATGGAATACATGCAGGACCTCTCAGAATGAGAAAATAGGCACAAAAACTGTCCAACACATCCTATAGTGGGGAGCAGTGAGTCCTTCTGCATACACAGAGTTTTTGGAGGTCTTTCAGAAGACCGTCCCTTTCCAACTCCAGCCCCTGTGACCCAAACCTCCCACTCCCAGACATTGCTGAGGGAAGGGTGCTGGGACATCCCAGTCACTTCAGAGGCCACAAAAGTGATTTCAGATTGGAGATGGCGTGGAAACTTCCCCTGCAGAGCCACAACACAAAGTTTCTGCTGAGAATTCCCTGCTTGTACGAAGTAAATGGATTTATTCACAAGCAGGTTACTGATGAACTCTGATGATCACAAGAGAAAGAAATTTGTGCTACACAAGACTGAAAATAACAAACTTGGGAATAATATCTGTTGGACTGGCTAAAGAGTCCTTTTCCTTCATCATCATTTGCTCTTATTTTGGGCTATAACCTCCCCAAACAAGAAGCACAAGAAACAAGTATTAGACAGCTCCCTATTTCATACCTTTTCCTACAATATCAGAAGCAGGAATATCTATACAAGAGGGAGTTAACACCAACTAAGGTATTTTAAAAGTAAGGGTTTAATCTTCCCTTGTTTGTATCCTTTAGCATATATCTCTAAATTTGCTCATTCTGGAGATTATTCAAACAGAGTTGTTGTCATTAAGATGCCATGAATGTGTGTATGTGGACACCTTGAAAATTTTAAAGGAGGTAGCAGTAAAATAAATATCTACTTTCACACGTAGAACCAAAGATTGCTTAAAAATATATCATGGTAGGCTGTCTGTTATATTGTTAATGGCTTTGGGATATTAAAAACATATCAAGATATCCAATTATTTACAGTATTATCCAGTGTTTGGGTACATTGCTGTCTGATCACTAATTTCTGTGTACACACAACCCAACCAGGACTGCCATGATTTTAAATCCCTGGATTTCATGTGGGACTCAAGCTAAGAAACATTAATTACTTTCCCCTTTAAAGACAGGTAGAACCCTCTGTCATTTGCTGCTCTTTTTTTCCATGATCTATTTGTGGGAACCTCCACAAACAGCAAAGCTCCTCGGCTGGGAAACAATGAGATGTAAAGTAGAAAACTGATGCTCTTCATTACAGTAATTTTCAACCTGTCTGACAGCAATAGGAATTCAATTACAGTCCTCCTGTGGCAATGAGCTCTGTGCACCAGATCTTAATTGTTCAACCATCAGTTTGCAATTTGCATTTGTACTGTACTGACAGCTGACTGTTTCCATCAGTAGTAGACATTTATATTCATGAAAAAATAAATATATCCTGCATCCAGCTCAGCAAGGAAACTTTCTATAATGAAAGAACCCAGCTTATTTACTTAATTTACTGCAATAATTTGCAGCTCTGGAGGCTGACATAGTTCTTTGCCTTGCTGTTGCAAACCAGAGGCACAACTGTGCATTCTGATTGTCAGTTATATTTAGTAACTGTGATGATTATATTTTGATTTCCTCCTCCCTCAAAGAAATCAAGTGAAATTTAATAGGAAAAGGTTCCCAATATAAATGGGTCTGTTCTGAACACCACGCTTTTGAAGCATGCACATTATAAGTTTGCACAGGTATAAAAAGACATAAGTGGATGTTTGTGAGGGTGCAAACAAACCTTTATCTTACACAGCTGAGCTACAAAAGACCCCACTTCTCTTAAAAACACTCTGAAACTTGAAAGTTGAGCTGGCACATTGATGTTCACATGGCAATTCCCTCCAAGCATCTCAGAGAAACGGGCAGGTTTTGGAGCATCTAAGAAAGCTTTTCAAATCCCATCACTGACCACAGTCAGGGTGAGGTGGGTGCAGTCAGAAACTCCTGGAGTTTGCCAAGGCCTTGGCAATGAAATATTAACCCAACAGCTCATGGCTTTCACCCCTCAGGTGTTTGTTAACTCCAATTTACAATCACTATAATGAGGTGAGACTCCCTGGGGGGTGCAAGGCAGGCATTGGTCCAGCACAGGTATGAGATGTGCTGCAATGAGAGAAACTCAAGACTAGGAAAACAAAGGGTCAGGATTAAAATTCAGTAACTGAACTGCAGGAGAGAATTAGACAAAATACCTGTTTTTCATCATCACCATGGCTAGCCTTCGTGAACAAAGATGTGGGAAGGGTTCTACAAACCTGCTTTTACATCACCTTGATTTGGCAGCTTGCATCAATCTTCATCACCTTTTTTTTTTTTTTTTAGAAAAAACTAAAACATGTTTTTAAGAGCTGGGTAAACAATGAAACTTGATGTTGTGTCCCAGGGGCAGCTCCTGGCCCTGATGAATTGCTGCTGCCTCTCACTCCACACATCCCTGCGAGGCGTGGAGAACGAGAGCAGCATTTTTGGGTGAGGGAATATCAGAACTTTCTGGGCAGGGCTAAAAATCCTTTCTCTTTCATGCAAATAGCACAGCCTGGGACTGGCAGCCTTGGGATGTTATCCAGCACAAGCCTCTCAGCCTAAAGGTGCCACGTGCTTTCCCAGGCTCCAAGGAATTCTTCTGGCAGCATCTCCATTAGGGAGGACTGAGCCTGCCCGGGAGAGCCCTTGAGATGTTTCCACTTCATTTTAGATTTCCCTGACGTGGGCACCATTTTCCTTTTTGGTATTTGTGTCAGATACATTCTCTGGCACCCTAAAATCTAAGTAGCAATTTGTTACTAACAGTTTTAATTCAACGGAAAATGTTGTTGAATTAAATACTGTTTCCTGCAACAGTAGTAAAAAAGGGTCAGAAAAATTTATAAAAACTCTTTTCCCCCCCTTGTCACTCTTAGAATGCATAACCCTCCATTATACTGATTCAAGGCAGTCTAAACCAGCCTGGCTTAGTTGTCCAAGTTGAATAAGACCAGCTAAGCCTCGAGTAGTAGAAATAGGAGTTGCAGCCATGCTTTAGAAATGTTAGAGTTTAGATATTTTCTATGTATTTATACATATGTAGTATATATTGATACTATATAATTATATATTATAGTTACGTATATATGCTATATAAATAGAGAGTTTTAGTGTGCCTGTTTTCCTTCAAAGGCCAGACAACCCACAGCTCTAGAGCAGCACAGATTTCAGAGCCCCAACCTGTTTTATGGGATTATCCCCACCTTAACCTAAATTTTCTTTTTAATTTGGTTATAGGGATTCAGTTCACTCCTCCACTTTGCTGACTGGACTGAAATAGTAGCTCTACTTTCAAAGAAACTTTCTCTTTACAGAAATGAGGAGGTTCAACTCATAATTGCTGAGTAGATCACAGTCCAGATCCTGTTGCTGCAAAGCAATAAGTCAATCACTGCCCAGAAGATAAAAACTCAGACCCTGCTAGTATTTACCTGGATAAATAAACATCCAGGGAACTGGTTTAGGTTGCAGACTATACTCTAAAATATCCTTGACAGTGCTAATTATTTAATCAACCTCCCCACAACTCTTTCCTTATGAAGGCAGCACAGATGTGAACCTTCATGCCTGGAACAAGCAGCCTTGCAGATGAGCAGTGAGATACTGTATAAATGTTATGTGGCAGCACTGTGAGAGAATTCCAAAAGGAAAAGGTGCTGGTTTGATCTCCATAATCACTTTGAAAAGGGTAAATCTCTCTCTCCAGCCCAGGTTTGCAGCCTCAGATGTTGTTGTCAGCTCCCAGCTGCTGCTCTGAGCCCGAGAACAGCCAGGGGTTGTAGTGAGTGGGCTGCAGGATTATTACAAGCAATAAGCTCTGAAAAAAATCAATGAACCATGTACCCTCCAAGCCAGGCTGCTGAAGCAACAGCAAGTGTTATTGCAGGTGTTATTACAGCTTTATACACAACATTTATTCAGGTTGATTTTGTAAGACGAGCCTTTTCCCAACCTCAAAATCTAAAAATCAGCGGTGTTGAATGCAAACACAAACCTTGATTGTATTTGTTTAGTGCTCTTTAAAAATCCTCTTTTCTCCCTCCTGCTATTAAAAAACAAAGTGTCTTGGCTCAGGATTCCCATTGAAGACAGAAAACCTTGTATCTGTATTTTCTGCTTTGAATAAACATAGCTCTGCTTGACTATGCATCAAATATTTATTCCAGGAAGCTTTGACTGCAGAAGACACCATCATGATTCATCATGCATGTATGTTTGCTAAATTTCATAAATAGTGGGAAAATAGGCCATAAATGCTGCTTTATGTTTTAAATCACTGTTTTGTCTGGCCAAAACGTCTCCAGAGTAGCAGTGCTAGAAATTCAGATAATGAAAATTAAATAGGCATGTGCTTTGCCTTTATACAACTAACTGGTATTGATAGGGCAGTAAATCTCTAAAGTGATAGGGGTACAACAAGGAATAAGATGTTCCAAACTGCAGGAAAAGAGGCAAATTCCACAACCTTTATCCTGAGCCGAGTTCTGCCGTGCAGAGCAGCACCCAAAGGCACACGATCATCTGCCTTTCCCAGACTAGCAGGGACAAGAAAATATCATCTAGACTTTACTTAAGTCAACTATAATTCAACAGTAAGCTCTGTTTTTAAACATGACTTCTGCTTCAGCTGCTGTGCTGTGATGCCAGAGCAGCTGAGGTTCTGCTCCAGGCACAGCCCCTGCAGGAGGATTGACAGGCAGCTCCTGCTCCTGCAGGCACCTGGCCAAACCACCAGAGCTGTGCTAACACAGAGCAGGCAGTGCCAGCACACCACAAGATGCTCATATTATGTATTTCTTTCCTCCTCTCCTTATAAATATATATATATATATGGACAAACCCCAAGGTTTCAGTGTGAACCTGAGGAGTTCGGATGGGGATGTCAGGATTTTTCAGCATCCAGGTGGTTTTATTTTCCCTTAGATTTTATTTTTTTTTTAATTTTGTGGATTGCAGAGCACTCTGCTGCCTGACCCTCTCGTCATGCTGATGGACCCACCACAGTGCAGGCACTCAACACGTGCCATGGCAGGGAACTCTATGGCCACATCCCAAACACATGCCCCAAGAGCACAACAGGAGTGGTTCAGCTCAATGCCACCAACCAAGAACAGGGTAAGGCTCATTGAACATTTCAATGTAACCATGTCATAGAATCACAGAATGGTTTGGGTTCCATGGGATCTTAAAGCTCATATCATTGCAACACCCTGCCACGAGCTGGGACACCTTCCACTAGACCAGGTTGCTCCAAGCTCCATCCAACCTGGCCTTGAACCCCTAAACTTCAAAGCTCACTAAGAATACACCATCAAAAATACAATAGAGACTAATACATACATCAGAAAGGAGACTTTAATGAACTAGAGGATATTACTGATAAGTAGTCTCCCAAACCCCAAGTATCAGACCAGCAAGGAAGTAGCTTTAAGTAGCATAACTAAAATTTTGCCAGCAGCAAAGAGAAAACCATCCCTCTTCTATCATTTTCCTAGGGAAGAAGAGGAAATGCAGTATTTCTGCAAGTGGAGGTGCAATCAAAGATCTCCTCAGCACCAAAGGCTGTAATGACCTCTCTTTCCCTCATGGCTGGCTTCCCAATAAATTATTAAGTTAAATTTAGTATCTCAATCCTTATCTTGCAGGTGCCTCTGGACCTGGGTCTAGAGTGCATAAAGAAATACTGTCTAATGCTCCAAGAGAGACTTGCTTCTCAGTCCCAGCACAGTAACAGCCATAAAAGCAAATCTCACCCCTGAAGGGCAGAGCTTTCCCAGGAATGGTCCACAGTCAGCAGAGCAAGTCCCATGGGGGCAAAGGGCCTCTGGGCATCCTGCCCTTCATCTCCTCCAAAAAGCACCCACAAAATCCACGGGCCAGGCACAATATCCAAGCCCTCCTGGGCAGAACAAGCAGTGAAAGAAGAGCTGATGCCCCACAGCAGCTCCCTGGAGCTGGGCACTGGCAGGAAGGCACAGCACTGGGATGGAGAACATCTGAAAGGGTGGGAGAAGAGCAAAAGGAGCCAGAGGTGCAGTGGGGAAATAACTGGCCTCTGAGGAAAGGGAAACCCAGTCAAACTTGGTGGGTGATGCCGTGTTCAGGTCAGGAAAAGGACCAGCAAGGAAAGTCTGCCATGAACCATCAGTTCTCCCACCTGAGATTTACCACAACCAACACACATGTGAGCCCTTCACTTGTTTACTCCTCACAATCCTTTTCTGTCCCCAGCACAGCACACATCATAAAGGATCCTGTCAGTGATCAGGGAAGAATTAGTCTCATTCCCAAAAGCTTTGGTGGTAGTTCAGCTCATTAGCAGGAGAGGGACAAACTGGAGGTGGCTCAGAGAGCAACACAAACCGAGGCAGGTGGAGAGGGACTGTCTTAGAGGGAATTAAAGAGCTAAATCTCTGTGTCTGGGTTCAGTGACAGGGTCAGGGGGGCAAACACTGACTATAAAGACTTTTAGGGCATAAAAAGAGGTGGACTTTAGGCTGTAAGAAGAATGCATGGAACGAGACCAAATGAAAGGGGGAAAAAGGCATTCAAGGAATTGCTTTATTAGTTCAGAGTTTGTTTGTGTAAAACAAGGTTTGCACCTCCTACAGATATTTTCACCAATTATAGGCCAGCACATGGATGAATTTGGCCTTTAGAAAAGCTACACTGAAGAATAATTTTAACACTGCATAAAAGGCATGTTTTTATGTTAATTGTTAAAAGAGAAGCTGATTGTGGAAATACAGATGTCTTTTCCAAGCAAAGAAAACAGTACAGTATAAGTCATTGGGCATCCAACCTAAAGAAACTTGTTTTCCTGGCAGACCCAACATTTTATCTCACATCTGAAGTTTGGTTTGGTGCCTTCCTGTCGACTTCTATTTTTATTTATTTTTTTTAGTTCAGTGATTCAGCTGATCACTGAAATAAAAAAAAATGCAGCTGGTTCCATTCCAAGAATTTCTTGTGCTATTTGAAGAGGTTTTAAAGGAAAGGAGAAGCTTTTGTCACCTGGTGAGCTTGGGTTAGGCTCTAAGGCCATTTCTTACAAGTCAATCTGACGATCTGGAGTGATTGCCAGAGTCTCTTTACCCTGCAGGTCAGGGCACCTCCACTTTCAACCTTAAAATCTCAGACAAATGATTCTGATGTGATCACAAGAAGTCAGCTTTTGGACACCCTGTCAAATTCATGGAAATCCTGCCATGATCAAGTGTTCATTTTTAGTGCCTCCATTACATTTAAGAACATGACCATTCTCTCAGTTCATTGGTCTTTTCCACATGAAAGTTTTCTGCTTTGCCCCCTGTAAATTGAAGCCGTTTCTTGAGCTTTGAGCAAACTTTTGGCATTAAAATGCTGTATCATATGTGATATATCATAAAATGTGTGATCAAAGGAGACCATCTCCTACTAAATTTTCTTTTCTTCTAATCTTTCCTCCTCAGGCAAAAACCTGGATGAATAGATAAGTTAGTCCCATGAGGTGGATGAAACTTTGAAAATAAAGCTTACAGTGATATTCACTCAGTTTTCTAAAATCCATTTATACAACATGATTAAAGAAAAGAGAGTTTGCCTTCATCTAACATTCAAATATATTTCAGTCACAAAATAAATACCAGAATATACCTGGTTCGTTTTTTTTTAAAAAAGTAGGAAAAGCATCAATCCTATCTCCTATAATTACAGAGGAAAAGATGTAGGGGTAGGAAGATGCCTTTTTTTCAGACTGTGTACAAAGTTAAGTCAGTAAAATACAACAAGTCAGTCCAGGATAGTAATTTTAATATATTTGAATATGTACCTAAAAATCCATGAAACCTGCTCATAAAGAACCTCTGATGCACTTAAATAACACACCTCCCAAGGTGGCCTTGTTGCAGCTTCCCGAGCAACAGGAAAATTAACATTTTAGGTACTTCTTTGCATCCTTCTGATCTTAAAGAGACCTAAAAACCAGTCCAGAAACTGTAATGACATCCTTTCGAGACTTTTAATTTAATGCCCTTTTAAAGGTGGAGGCACCAGGGGGAGAATCTTTGGACTTCAAATCCCCACCAGCAGCTTTAATGAATAAACAAACCTGTGCCTTTTTGCTGTTACCAGACCAACCCGAGCCAAGGGGGATATCTTTTCATATTACAGATTTGAAAAAAACACCCATCTGCTGAAAATACCTACAAACTGTCTCACCGGTTTTACAAAGTTTTGGATGAAGAATAAAGTCCTGAAGATTTTCTTGAGGTGTGGGAAGGTTGGGGTTTGTTTCCATTTCTTTTTTTTTTGGGGGGGGGGAGGTTCCGTTTGGTTTTTTTTGGTTGTTTGGTTTTGTTTGTTTTGGGTTTTTTATATAATTGTTTGTTCGGGAGTTTCAGTTTTGTTTGGGTTTTTTGTTTGTTTATTTTTTGATGGTGTTGGGGTTTTTTGTTTGTTTTTTAGGGGGGGTTTTGTTTTGGGGTTTTTTGTTGTTGTTTTTGGTTTTGGTTTGGGGTTTTTTTGTGAGGAAATTGCCTAAAGAAACAAAGTGGATAAGGCCAGGAAGATTTTTGGTCAGCCTCTGTTTTCTGACACTGGAACACTTGTGAAGCTCATTCCTGTCCTCTCGTGCCCTGCCCAGCAGCTTCCAAACTGCAGCCACCACCCAAAACAAAAAAAATAGCCGAACTAGAAGGGAAAATAACTCCTGTGTGTAACAGAACCCCCAATTCCACCTTTGGAATAGGAATTTAATGTTCTCAGGACTGCAAGACTTTCAGGAACCCATTTAAACTCCCAGGAGGGAGTCAAGAAATGTCAAGGGACATTTCTTTGCAAAAATAAATCTATATATACACATAGGAGGATACCTGTAGACATATATAGACATGTATATACATTAACTGCATTGCCTAAGCAGCATCTTGAACAAAACAGCCTCTGTTTGCACAATGAAAGCTCCACGAGTTCGTTCTGACCCATTGGAAAGTAGATTTCTGCCAATGTTTTCAGTACCTCTCTGCCTCAGCAGATTTATTCTTTGTAGCCTCATCTGTATTATTTCAGTATTCTTTGTTGTACATCACCAGGAAGGTAGAGAGGGTTGTTTTTTTTTACTAGTGTGAAAGATTTGGCCTTTGCACAGATCCTGCAAATTTGTGCCTTTTTCAGTGGCAGACCTGACTCCTGATAAAGAATGCAGAAAAGGCAGGTGTAGTCAAGTACCTCAGACCTCAGGTGTTAAAGTAAAATAGTTCTTATGAAGCAAAAAAAACAAAAAGAAAGCGAGATGAAGCCCCTGGAGCTGCACCCTGAGGGCTGTTTGTCAACTGCCACTTATTTCACCTTCAGCTGGACCCAAATCCAGCAGCTTCTTCCTCCTGGGAATAATGACTTGGGAAAACAAAACACAAATTGCTTCTTCCAGGCTCAGGATTATCTGGTTGCAAGGAGAGCTGCCATTGGGAGAGGATTTGCACTAATTACATAGAGTACACCATAAACCAGAAAATAATAGACTGGAAAGGCAGAAGGTTCATAAGCACAGTGATTGTGAACCCATCCCTGTCCTGAACTCCCACGGAGAAAGAGGCAGTCAGGATGCCTGGTAAAGACACAGACCACAATTGCTTTGTGGGAATGATCACTTGGCAGTGAAACACTTCCCTTCCACACTCCTTTAAATGACTGGGGAAGTAAACAGCAAAATCAAAATCAATAACCACCAAACTGGTGTCGTTCAGGCAATTAAGGAACCCGAGGCAGAGCCCATCCATGAGTTGCTCCTGGCAGTCCCAGAGGGATTGCAGCCTTCCTGCTTTATTGGCTGAGCCCTCATTCCCATGCAGGAGCTGTAAGGGAACATTTCCTACACACATCCACTTTAACCTGCTGTAGTAGGTGCTCTGCAAACACCTTCCATCCATCTCCACGCTTTGCAGCCCCTTGTATTTCTCAGCTCAGTGAACACACATTAACTCCTGGAATTGGGAACATGCTTGGTTTAAGCAAAGGGTGTGATTTAGCAGGAATTCCACTTTGCCAGTCTCACCTAAGAGCATCCCACTGCAAACACACGTTGCTCTGGTGGCACAGCATGGCCACGGGTGATTTTAGAGCTCTGTGTATCAGACAACCACGAGAAGAAGCTGCATCCCTGTGGGAACGTGCAGGGTCAAGAGGAGATGTGATAAAAGCCTGCTCCTTTTCCAGCAGGCTGAGAAAAGCCATTTTAATCATTGCATCAAAGGGAAAAATATATTCCCTTTTCCAGCAGGGGCTCAGGATGCAAGTACACAGAGACAGGTTTGACTGCATCACATCCACAGGTCTCCCTCTCACTCTTAGGAGCAAAACCAGTGGAATTTGTTTAAATAACCCACACAGGGGAACCTCAGATTTTGAAGTTTTTTTTTTAAATGCATTCAAACACTGAAATAGCAGTAATAAATCCAAATCTCCTATTTTCAGCACATAAAAGTGATGTGTATAAAATGTTAAAGTCATACAGATTTGCCTAGTTTATGCTCCCACACACACCTTGAAAAATACTAGAAATCACGTGTTTTGATAAAGTCAAGTTAAACCCTGCTATAAAAATCAGAAAATTCCCGCAAAACCTCCTGCTTTCACTAAAACGTTTGGAAATTGGAAGATTCTCATTGGAAACTTGAAATAAATTTGATAAATACTACCTATAATCTGTATATATATATATATATATCCTAGGATGACCATACTGCTTCTCTCACACAGGAGTGTTTTCCCTCCTTCCTCAGTCCATGGAGAAGCAGGACCAACTACTGAGATATTGTTCCTACTGAAACAAGGAGAGTTTTGCCACCTGACCCTGCTCCAGTCGCTTTTTTTCCTTGCTTCAAAATTTACTAGGATTACACAGAGCTGATTTTCTTAATGGGTCTTTCCCGCTGGAAAGATTTGTGGAATAACACTTACAGGGATCCGCTGCCTTAACAGTATTAAGGAAAAACAAGGTAACTCAAAACCTGTGCATTGTTCTTCTGAGGCACAGCTGAATATCTGTGTAGTTTGGGGAAGTTTTGATATTTATCCCCCTTTTTTATTTTGTCTCCAAGTCATACACAAGTGATTGCACAATGCCCACAGGAATAAAAGCTCCTTGGAGACTATTTGTTAGTGATTAGGAAAAAGGGGGAGAAAAATGAGTCCAAAAGGCTCAGCTGCTTCCAAATCTGGCTGTTTCTTCCAGTTTAGGGCTTAAATAAAAGGTACATTAAAATACACATTATGACAGAAGAAGCTGCATCCCACCTTCAGTTCTGCACTGACTCAGGTCACTCTGAGGCCAAATCATCTCAGCCTAAAGGGATCTCCTGCTGCTGGATGGTGTCCACAGAAGGTTTTCTCGTGCCCAACCTGGATCTCAAACCCAGGGCAGCCCAGAAATCAGAGCAGAGAGTGTATCCTTGAGAAACACCAAAAAACAAGCGTTTCTAGGACGGAGTCCAAACCATACTGTTGTTTTAATCTTGCTTTGAAGCGTGTTCCATGTTATAATTTAAATTTAAGCTGATCTGGAAAGGCATCACACAGCTATAAAACCAACCATGGAGGGAGAGGAACGGGGATAACAAGGCAGATGCTTTATGAGGTTGGCCAGCCTCCTGCTTGCAGAGAAAAACCACCAGATGCCTCAGCGAGGAGAATTCCTGCCTGGGAATGCTGATTTCAGAACTGCTGGGCATAATATTCATTACACAGGAAAATTAGAAATAAAATGTGAAAACTCACATTCCTACTTCTGCAAAGCCCAAACGTCCCTGCCTGCCCTGGTCATTCTAAGAGCACATCACAATATGTAGTTTGATAAATCCACAATATGTAGTTTGATAAATCTGTCCTTGGTGCCATAAACTCCCATTTTGAAGCTACTGACACAGAATCTTCCTATTTGATGAGGAGCCCATTCCAGGAAGTGTATGGAGATAAAGACAACCTGGAGAATGTGTTCTGTGGGAGAAGTTATCCTGACTGAACAATACATGCCATTGATTCTGCACGATTTACTCTGTAGTTTAATAAGAACTGGGGGTTGAACAACTGGTAGGACAAGAGGATGGGGCCTCAAGTAGCACCAGGAGATATTTAGATTGGATATAAGGAAAAATTCCTTCACTGAAAGCATTGGAATAGGCCTCCCAGAGCAGTGGTGGGATCGTTATCCCTGGAAGGATTTAAAAGAACCTGTGTAGATGTGGTGCTTAGGGACATGGTTTAGTGACAGACTGGACAATATTGTATTAACAGTTGGATTCAAGGAGCTCAGAGTTCTTTTCCAATCCTAACAATAATCCTGTGGTTCTAAACAGCAAGGAAACTGCCATTATTTAGTGCAAGGATTTTCCATCAATATCAGGAAAATTCCCTGGGAGAGCAGCATGTCCCACAGGCAAGCATTTAAAACCACTTTGCTTGCAGCTACTTAAGAATATTATTTTACAGTGCATGGCCATGAGCAGTTTTGGAGAGCAGGGTTTGAATCTCAGAGGCAAGAACAAAGCCAACAGTGGGGAAAGGAAAAACAGGACCTGGAAACACAGGACAGACAGAATGAAGGATACATGGACAAAAGGGGGCAGTTTGTTGATGGCTTTGGAATAACAAGAAGCCTGCCTTACTTGGCTGCAAGGAATAAAGCCTTTAGAATATAAATACTAAGTGAGAAAGAAACTACAGGGTGGCATTTAAGAGTTATGGCACAGCCTGCATGGACTTGCATCCATTGCACTCAGTGAATACTTAAAAAGTCATATTTTTCATTGACAGGAAAATTGTAGGGAAACCTCTGTTACCCACATAGAGAAAGAGACAGTTGGGGGGGTCCCAAAAATGGTACTGAATGTGGAATTAGAAAAATAAAACAAAAATAATAATTAAAAAAGGAGGAAAGTCTTTATAGCAGTGCACCCTTTATAATGCCAGCCTGTCCAGTTGGTAAATGGGTGCCAGCTGTGGCCCTTTAGGCTGTTTTGCATAAAATAAGAAAACAAAACATGAAAATATCCCACCCCAGTGTTGGAAAAGGGGCATTCCTCCAGCAGGACCTCCTGTAACCACCCCTACCTGGTTTTCTTTTTCTACTTGCGATGTGTTTCTGGGAAATAAATATCAATGATTGCTTTAAAACCTCGACTGTAAGAGTCCTGTTAACATCACAAAAGCAAGTTTCTCACACGTTTTCTCTCTTTAGCCACAGACAAGTCCCTGCACTCATAATGAAGGAGTGCTTTTGTTGAAGTGTGCTTTATTGATTAGGCACTTTATTCAAGAGCACCATCAGAAACTCATCTGCTTATTAATTTTAGCTTTCCAAGTTATCTGAACGCTGTCCTCTAGACACCAGTTCTTCCTCAGGCATATCTGTCACTCCTGTCAAGGGTACTTCCAGTTAAGTGGCAAGAGAACTTGGGAAGGACTGACTGTGGAAAAATGACAATTGTTTGGATTTGTGAAATCTAGAAAATAACAGACAGCAAACCAGAGATAAATTGGCACTCCCTGCACCAGGATGTGTCAGCATGGACACAGCCTCAAAAAAATTAAAGACAACACTGAAAGGAAACATTGAAAAGAAACAGAAGGTTACAGGATGCAAAAGTAGGCTGAAGGACTCACACCCCCATCATGACAGAGAGCAGAAGTGCTGCTATTAGGAAATGTCAGCTAAGTGGAGAAACAGCAGCAGAGTTCACCCACTGTGGGAGCAGGCAGGGCATTTTATTGGTTGTATGCAGTTGCAACAAGCAGAATGAACAGCTTATTAAACATTGTGTTACGAAACACGTGCAGGGCCACAGAGATCTGTTCAAACACAAATCACAGGCACTGATCCTGCAGCCAGGGCAATACTGTCACACTCAGTAGGATTTACTCCTTCAGACTAAAGTCAGGTTTAAGAGCTGACCACAAGCCAACGTTCAGGGCTTGCCTCAGCATTTCAGCTCCTCGGGACATCAGGCAAAGCTACAGAAGAGTAAAAGACGGGGTGGAGGGTCCCTGAGCACACTGGCCTGCTGTCATCGCCTCAGAGAGCCAGGGCTGGGCTGGGACCAGCCTCCTGCTCTCCTCTGCAGCCAAGGCTTTCAGCAAACCCAACAGTGGCAGAGACCCAGCACAGCCCAGAAAAGCATCACCAGAAAGGCCAGGAATGCAGTGGCAACAGCACTTGCATTACACACTGATTTTCAACCCAGCTCATGTTCCTGCAGCTAATTCATGCTTGAAATTGCCACTCCTGGCAAGAGCTTTCCAATGCCAGAGCAGAGGATCAGCCCAGCTCCTGCAGCCTCAGCCCTGCTCCATCACTCTCTTAGAAGGGGCAGAGAGCAGCTCAGCACAGCTTTGCAGGCAAGGCAACATCCTGCTTCTGATCCTAACTTCCATCTGAAACCATGAGTGCAAGTCACCACTACTGCATGAATATTTACCATGAAGGAAGTCAGTAAGTTCAATGAATATTTGGCCGGCCTCAGATATTAAGGTTGTCAGATTGCACATATTAAATCATCCAAATATTTAAATACAGCTAAAGACAATTGCAAGAGTCATTGAAAACTGGCTTAGGACTGTATTCCCCAATTTCTACTGAAGCATATGCAAGTTGATTGAATATCACAAATTATGGGAGATAAAAAAAGCTTTTTGAGCCTTTAAAGTGTGATCTGCCCAAATTTCTATATTTATGTTTCACTGTAAAAAGAATTATTTTAAGGAAAGTACATGCGTACTCAAAAGTATACGTTTCACAGGTAAGCTTTGGGAAAGCATGAAGAGTTTTTAATGACAGCATCAGCAGGAAAAATATATGCCCATTTCCTATATCTGTGCTCTTACTCTTAACTATGAGCAATCTGATCCCGAATATTGGAATAGCTGGGAAGGAGGGAGCAACCAATCTCTCTGCAGAGCTGTTGCTGCAAATGCTCACATGATTTACTGCAAGAACTGTGATAAAAACCATAAAAGCTAAAGCAAGGAACAAAAAGCAAGAAAAGAATGGTAGACATTTACTACTCAGGGGAACTCTTCAGCCAGGAAATGCTTTTCCATCTACACAGTTGGGACAGAAAGATCTATTGAATTTTTCAGTTTTCAAGATCACACTGGGGAGATCAAGAGGGCTTTTGGCACACAGATAATTCAGATTTGCATAAGATGGACCCAGGATGTCACACTATGAGGCCTAAATTACAGCAGTGTGGGAAGGTGCCCCTCTAAAACACTTGATGGATGAGAACACCTAAACCAGTTGACAGCTGGATAACAATCTTTTTCTTGTGCAGCATCATTGTACCATCACCAGCTGCTTTGTGAAGTAGCTTTTAGAACCAGCTATGCATTGCAAATGCTGTAACACTTCCCAGCCTGTTAACCCTCTGATTTACTTACTCAGCTGAGCATCAGCAGGGGATGCTGGAACATATCCCTTGGAGGATTTAATAACTTCATCTATTATTATGAATAATTCCCACACCGAACCCAGAAGGTCAGTAAAAAAGAAAGCAAAAAAAAAAATGCCTTTTGTAACTCTCATTTTACAGGAGCTTTTTAATGTGGGCACATATAGGAATATTATTCTATTTGATGTTACTCTATTTAATTTTATCCTTATTTTGCTGTATGAAACAGCTTTCGTTCCCCTGCACCTGGGAAAAGCAACATGGAAACAAAGACCTCTAGAACCCTGGAATCCAACCCTCAGCAGCCACTTTGTGTCATTGCTTCTACAAATCAAGCTTACATTGCAATTCCTGTTGGAGAGCCTCATTCCACGACCTCACTCCCCAAAACCTATTTCTTCTCTCAAGAAACTCGAGTTGCCTTTAACTGATCAACAGGAAGCTGCAGGGCTGCAGCAGCTCCATGAAGATTCCTGCCATGATCCAGAGGACCAAGGCAGCACTTTCCTCCCACACCAGCCCTTGTCTTTGAGGCAAAGCTGATGTATTTGAGCCATCAAACCTCTCCTTGTTCACATAAAGCTCCTTTTTAATCCCTAGTCAACATTACTTGTTACAGTTAAAGACACACTTCCACCTTAGAAATACACATTAAATTGTTGCAATTTTCAGCCATCCTGGCATTTCCAAGCAATAGGAAAAAGAGCGAAGCAGCAACAAAGCAAAAGAATAAAGCATTTTTCTCATCTGTGCGTGAAAATCACTTTTGTATAATTACTTTTGTGCCTGTTGGCACTTCCAATAATTCAGAACCGTTGAAGGCCTACGATACACAACACATATACACCCATGAGCACCTGCACAGCAAAGAGAGCCTTGTATTCAGTTTAAAAAACTGTCAAATCACAGGAATAAATTACTTACTGTCTCCCCACAACATTTTAAACCAAGTTTAGTAAGACTTTTGTTTAAAAGCAACACTCACTCAACCACTGCTTCCCAACGGGAGAGGACCCCAGGCCAGCACTCTGAAGGAGGCAGATTCTGCTGCAGCAGCTCCCTGAAAAGATAAAAATTTTTTCAGACTAAACAGAGGCTTTGTTAGAGTACAAATCAGGATAATTCACTTTTTAAGCAGAGGAAACTCAAGGGTGTCTAAATCAGAAAGAAAAGGGCTCCCCACCACCATCAGCCTGCTCACCTCACGTGTGCAAGCAGAGCAGTACCTCCAGGCTTGGTGACTTGCTGAGCATCCAAGGGAGCACTGAGCCCAACCCCATCCCCTAAAACATCCTCACACAGCTTCCAGCAATCAGGAAAAACACCCACAAACCCTCCCCAGAACACCTGGGTTGTCAAAATTAATCACAGGTGGCTTCTCAACAACTAAAGGCCAATTTTTGGTTCTTTTTTTTTTTCTTTACCCCCTCCCCTTTAAAACCTCTGATTCAGAATAATAAAAAGTGTATTTCAATATTTTGCTTTCTGATATATATAGATATCAGAAAGCAAAATATTGAAATATATATATATTGAAATATATATATATGTTGGTTTTGGTTTGGGTTTTTTTCCCCTGTGGATGACTGGGGGTTTTGTAGATTGTTTCTTGCTAGATGAGCTTAATGGAAATTCTTCAAAGCTGTTTGTCCTTCGAAGTGTAATATGTCCAAAGGAGTGTTGAAAAGTGTTTTGGGAACTGTTATTGGAACAACACCCCGGGCAGTACCTGTGCTGTATGTAAAATATATTGCTGTGCTGCTTAGCCTGCTCGTGCTGAGGATTCAGAAGGTTTGTCAAGCAGAAGGATAGGGCAGAGGAGGTATTTTGAAAAAGAAATGTGGTCTTTCAAGGGGAAAAGAAACCCCCAAACCGTTGGGGCATTGGGCAGTTTAGTCCTCCCATTCCTGAATATTAGAGTTGCAACGTGGTTAAGGAACAGAGGAGCATCCATTGGTACTTTGGGAGCTGATTAAAACCCCACTGATCTGCAGAAGTGCTGGTACTTTAAGAGAAACTTTACCAAAAAAATCCCATTAGAGCCTGTAAGTTTATAACAAAATTCCCACTGTTTAACTTGGAAAACTCCATGACACCAGGTTTGATGCAGCAGCACCTCAACGGCTACTCCAAAACTGAAATGTTGGATGTTACTCCTACAGTTCCTTAAGGCTGATAAAGAACATTTATATCTAAAGGCCCTTTATTAGTGGGAAGAGGGCCCTGTGGCAGGAAAAGCCATTTGGAGACTGGCACGTGAGCTGGAATTCTTTCCCAAGCTGCAGCCTCCTGTTTAGCAGCTGCAGCTGGCAGGGAATCAGGTCCTGATGTGCTTTAAGGAACCCGTGTGGCAGCTTTGTTGGAGACCTCTCAGGAGGCTGCAGAGAAGAAAATGATAGCTGAAATTTGGTCTGGAAAGTGTCATTCTGCTTTATGGCCTAATTCTACAAGGCACTTAAAGATATATTTAACTCCCAACACTTAATGTTTTAATTAAGCATGTGCTTAAGGATTCTGTTGTCTAATTTAGGCCGCCTGACTCTGTCCCTTATAATTAAATAACTCCTCTGAAAAGGGGGTGTGATGTGAAGGATTTTTTTTGTAGGTTTGGTGGTTGTTTTTCTCTGGGGTAGGGGGAGGTTTGGTGGAGAGCCAGGAGGAGGAGGAGAAGCTGCAATAAAAGCATGTAAGTGAATAATTGCATGAACCTTTCCGTGCCTCATGGGAAATCATCAGAAGGGTTTTTCCCACTGAGTTTCTGGCAGGTTTAGAGTTTTTAATGCTGACTTGCCTTTCCTTACTTCTTGAAGCCAGGTAGGAGGTTGAGTTCTGGGCTTTAGTCATGTTGTGTCCTTCCAGTCCTGCTAATGCAGGGAAGTTTGGTGGCACATGGAGAGCACAAAACCCACACTGTCCCCAACTGACCCGGGGAACCTGTAGGGTCACTGTTTTCCTGCTCTATTAGAACCAGCAGGCTGCAAACAGATGCCTGTGCCGTGGTAAAAGTACTAGAATAAGATGTAAACAACTCCCATCCAAGCCATGTTTTGCTTCTGTGTGCAGAGGCAAAGGGGAAAAACTGGAGTATAGCCCAAATTTGGCTTGTTTACAGAGTTTTCAAGGATTTTCTCCATTGGGGTTGCACCTAGGCTGTGATCCTGGGCTGCTCTGAGAAGGGGAGAAATGTGGAATTTACCCTGAGCCATCTCTAAGTAATAAACCCAGTCCTGTTTCTGGGCAGGGCAGTAGCCCTTGCTCCTAAATAATGATCCAAAGCTGAGAGTGCAGTCAACTTTGCTTTTCTCACGTTGCCTTCATGATGAACTCAACCAGATATATGATTTTAGTAACAAAACTGTCAAATTATTACCAAGAAAGGTAGAAGGTGTAGAAATGGGATTCTAATTTATTCTCTTGACCCAAATTCACCATGGCAATACATTTGTCTAACTTGTAATGGAGTATAAAGTACATTACAGCAATATTTATGCTTAAATACTGTTCCCTGACTGACCAAAGAGGAGCTACAGCGAGAGAGGAAACATCTGAGATACCCCAGCACTCAGCAGTGTCATCTATCACAGCCAGGACTGTTTGCATTTTGAAAAGCTTTCAACTTGCTAAGCTCCTGATTGCTGGGTCTTTAATTGCTTTAATTGGGCGCTTTCCTCTGGTGTACATTGGTGTTTTTCCTGGCTGCCAAGGAAAGCAAAGCTTGTCATCTCCCCAGGAACAAATGTTTGTCTTGTGCTGCCTCAGAGCACTTTGGGTTTGTCTGGTTATCACTTTCCTTTTCCTTTCTTTTCTCATGATTAGTCTCCATGTACTCAGTTATTTTCTGAGTTCCCTTTCCACACGGGGTATGGTGGAGGGTAGCAAGCCAGTATTTTAAGTCTTCATACAATGATGGCAGAAAATCCACTTTAATTGAAGCAAAAGGTCCAAAATGCCATTCAGATAAACACTATTCTTTTTTTGGTTTTTAGTTTTTTGTTTTAGTAAAGACAGGTCTAGAATATAAGAGATTTAATATTCATTTACAGGAGCTATTTCATCTTTTTGCTGTGGGATGGATAGATAAGTGAATAAATAAATGGTCTTTTCTCCTCTGACCTATTCTATTTTGCTGGTCTCTGCCACAGGCTTCCAATCCCTCGAAACTCTTTCCTGGGACATCTCCAAATCTATAAGTGTGGGGAGACACTAATTAATGTGAAAACTTTACTTGCAAAAGCAGGGATACTAAAAATCTGTGCTAATATTCTTTTTTTTAATTTTAGATGCTTCAACATTATTTGGTTGCAGAGCTTCTATTTTATTAGTCACTGAGCTATTTGGTTCCTTTTCAAGAAGCAGAAGCACAGCAAAAAGGCAATTTTCAATAAAATAACTTCTACTAAGTAGTGTTTATTCCTTAGTTGTGGTGTATTAAAACTGTGCAGTAAACTCTAGGCTTGGTGCCTGTAATCATGATTTCCAAATCCTCATGTTAAAAACTTCAGCTTATGTTATTATTAAGAATAAATATTCAGGAAGTCTCGGGCAAACAAGAATAAAAGCTCAGACAAACAAATAATTTCATTTCTCCACAACATTAAAAACGAACCTGCAGGACTGGAAATATCCCAGTCAGATGAAAATTAATGCCTGACTTCATTTTCTACCTAAAATTAGCCAAGTGCTTTTCCCCTTTCAGTATTTTGCTACTTTTTTTTTCTCTTATATAACTTTTTTCTTTTTTCTTCATGGATACAAATCTCCCTCCTCTAACGTGCCCAAATTCAGAGGGAGGTTTGTGCTGTACAGGGGGAGCTGCTGGTCCTCATGATGCTTCTGTGGTATGTGGTGCTGATTGGACTTCCAAATGTTGCCACATCCTTGGGAGCACAGAGACTGAAGGAAAGTTTCAAATTCCCTAATTTCACACTGTGAGGGGATTTCCTGCTGTTCCAGCCAGCCCTGAAGATCCGGGCAGATCCTGAGGCTGCCAGTCCTCTTCTCACCCTCATCTCACCCACCGCACCCTGTCTGGTCTCCAGCCCTCATCCTGATCCACTGCCAGTGACAGTTCCCGACAAACATGAGTCTCAAAAGGATCCCGTGGCCAAGACCAAATTCCATCGGCATTTACAGACAGAACCAGGGAACTGGAGACTCTGCACCTTCCACTCACCCCTCACATCCTGATATGGTTTGAAGCTGGCTCCCTGCCAAGTCTCCAAACCTCACCACAAGAGCTCCCCCCGCCCCCAAAACCAAGGGAAAAGAAAAAAACCCAAGAGAACCGAAATATATGTACAATTTCAAAAGGAAAAGGGAAAGGGGAGGGGGAAGGAAAAAAAAGGAACAAAACCAAAATAAAATATACACGATCAATACCCCAAGATCTAGCAACTAAAAGAATTAGCAAAAGAATATCTTACTACTCTTCTTGGGACAACAGAAAGTCGCGCTGGAACGACCGCCGGCAACCTCCGTCTCCCAAGGTTGGCAAGGCCTCACCAGGCCTCACCAGGCCTCACTCCCCAACACGACAGACTCAACAGCAGGAAACCCGCACCTCCAAAGCTGCTGGAAGGAAAGAGGGGCGAAGGCCTCTCCTCCTTTCTTCTTATACCCCAGCTTACGTAAAAATCGTAGGGAATACCGGGTAAATCTGGGCACTTCCTTGGTTACAAACTGGTCACCAAGGAAGGCCTAGGCTAAACTACCACACATCCACAGCGAATTTTTCAGCAGGCCCTTGGTTTGGTGTGACCTCTTGCAGGAAAGAGATGTTTAAAGAAGTTATTTCTCCTTCTACTCTCTCAAAAGCAAACCTGCTTTCTCAGAAACATAAAATTCTCCTCCGTAGACCTTCTCTTTTCTTTTCTTTTTGTGTGACTTCAAGACCAATCTTTACAGTTTTCCTCCGTTTCATCATCTGCTTGCTCAGCTGTGCTGGATTTGAAGCAGTCAGCTGTTACCCAACATTGTGCTTTTCTCTTTTTTTCAGAAGCTGTTAGGACATTATTTTTACATAAATATTTATTGTGTTCATTGGTGGCTTAAAAAAGAAAAGGCTGCTCGCTGAATATTTCTACTATTTTTTACTCCCTGCACTCATCTGGCACTTACCCAGCCAAGCCTCTCACACAGCAGAGCCCTGGGAATCAGTCCCTGTGATGAATCACCCTGTCTCACAATGCTTGAGAGTCCTTCCATACCATCAAATCAGGCTGATGATCCAGATTTTCTGATGTATGATCCGGTGCTGCAGCTGAAAATAGGAGAAGTCAATGAAGTTGTCTTGGTCCTGCAGCAAAGGTCACGTGGGGTGAATTTGAAAGCCCTCAGTGCTCTCCCAGCATATCTGGGGTATAACGAGTTTTCTTTGATTGTACTCATTCCTCAGAGGGAAAATTGTAGAATTACAGAATGGTTTGGGTTAGAAGGAACCTTAAAAATCATCCTGTTCCACCCCCTGCCATGGGCAGGGTCACCTTCCACTAGCCCAGGTTGCTCCAAGCCCCGTCCAACCTGGCCTTGGACACTTCCAGGCATGGAGCAGCCACAGCTTCTCTGGGCAACCTGTGCCAGGGCCTCCCCACCCTCACAGGGAAGGATTTCCTCCTACCATCCAATCTAATCTACATTTTCAGTTTAAACACTTGTTCTATCACTGCCCTTGTAAAAAAAATATAAAAATTAAAAATTATAAGTATAAAGAATGAATCTGAGAAATTAGGAATTGTAGTAGCACCAAAATCTGGATGGGGACATGAAGCTGCTCACACTTATGTCTCTGCAGTACAAGTTTAGAGGGTTTCTAATTTTTATTTTCCACCCTGAATGAGTGTGCCCAACACCTCGACTGGCAGTACCCACAGCCCCTTTGGTGTCTGGGTTTATTATTCCTGTGACTCAAATTGCAGAAGAGTAAACAGCCTTGTTTGGGTTCAGTCATGCTAGCAGCAGTGAGACAAATGGAATTACTGCTGAGAAAAAAAAAAAACAAACCAAACTCCTGTGTGAAGGAGAAAATAAAATATATATTTTTAAATAGAGCAGAGACTCCTGAAGTTCACATGAAAATAATCACTGAGCAGCAGTAGGCCAGGCAGCATATTGTGCAGAAATAAGAAATCAGTCCAGAAATCAGACCAATTTTAGGTCTTTCAATGAAACAGCCTATATAGCAGTTTAAAAGAGGAATATGCATTTTTCTCCGAGTAATTTGTTTTTCCTGCTACCCAGAGTTCCCATATTTTCAGTGTGAGTGTTTATTGAACACCGTGTGTATATTTGGGTGTAGGGAAGTGGTTGAAGCTTTGAACTGTTTTGCTTGTAGATTTGAAGGCACACTGGGAAGGGTGGGCATGAGATCTTCAGTATTGAACTGGAATCATTACACAAGATAAAATATTAACATTGTCCTAACTTCATTTTGCTGGGTGACAACTTCAAAGGACAGGTGGAAAGTGCCCCTTGGAACCAGCTGATCTTCAAGGTCCCTTCAAACCCAAACCCTTCCGTGATTCTGTGTTGCCAGGAAATATTATGTCTATTCTTTTCTGTTTGAATTAAATTAAATAAAATTAGAGCTAAAAAGCAGCCTGAACTTATTCTGTATTCACTCTAAAATTAATCTGTGAGCTGGTCAGTTCTATTATTTCTTTTCTGACGTGTCTTTAAATGTCACGTTGCTGCTGGAGCTGCTGAGAGGATTGTTTTCAAGAATTAAGCAAGAGGGGCAGGTGAAGAAATTAGCTGTTAAAAGATGACTCCTGAAGAGGAATGTACTAATTAAAAATCTGAGGAATTATTTGAGCTGAAGTGGTTTTCTTTCTAGAGACACAAGTATTCTCCTGAGAGAACCGATGACGAGCTATTAAAAAGAAATACAGCTCATCTTGTTTTGTGCTGTTTTTTATTTGTAACATGATCCCTTTTCAAGCAATTTTCAGGAGCTTTTACATTTTATAGATCAAAAATATAAATTTGAAATGAGTGGAAATATAAGAAATGGTAAAAAGACTAGAATGGAGTTACTTCATGATATATTTGATGTACCCATGAAATACAAACAATAAACACCCTATATTTCTGAGAAGGCTGTGTTCTTCAAAAGGACATTCCATCCTATTAATCCACACACTGCTTTCTCCCAGACAGGAATCTGTGCTCACACATAAACTAAAATAAAACCCCACAAATCAATGGTGTTTCCAGCTTTTTGCTCTTTAAACAACTGAATTTTATCAAGTTTCACTTTACATATGTGGTGAAATGAAAGGTAAAAAAAGCCCAGAGGAGGAAAGGATGGTCCAAAGGAGACAGAAATATCAGGAGCAGGTTCCCTTCATACCCATCAGGCAACTGAACCTTCAATGAGGAAAAATTATTTTTTTTGAGAAGAACACAATAAAACAGGATTGCAATTAGACTCATTTTTTTATGACTAAGTGGAGTAACAGGGAAAAAAAAAAAGCCATTATTTTCCTAAGAGATAAGGAAAGGGAAGGGACTTTAAAATTCCCTGTGACTGGGAATAGGAACTGAAGGTCTCACACTGGTTCTGAGCCTCTGCCTGACACAGTGGGCGTTCACAGGGGATTCCACTGTTCCACAGCAAAGTTATTATTTTCCATAGGAAAAAAAAAGGGAAAATTGTCAAAAATGAGGTATTACATAACACTATTTCAGATTAATTTACAGCCCCTTTAGAGGGGGAAAACACTACTTGGTGAGAAAGGTCAGTGATGAGCAATGTTGGCCGTGGATGTGCACAAACAGAGTGACTCCTCGTGTTAGAAACCAAAAAAATACCAAGGTTATTTCTGCCACTTCTGAAAAAAAATAAAGAGGGAATAAACACTTGTGGGAAAAATAAAAGCAGACTTTATTTATTGTAATTATGTATCAATTTGTTTGTTTTTCTGAGGGACCACTATACATCTACAGGCAATAGGGTGTCACGTGTGGATGGATAGATATGTTTTAATTCTTTCCTTGCTCCCTGTGTTGGAATTGCTCTCAAAGTTGCTTTAGCATATGCAGGGTAATTTTCTTTCTTATTTTCTAGGGCTTTTTCGTTCCTTTACTTAGAATTTCAGAAGCTATTAATGAATGACTAAAACATGCCCATGACAAGTGTTTGTCACTAGAAGTGACGTGCTCTGGTTCTTAAACACGAAAAAAACAGTGTCAGCTGATGCAAACATGTCTGTCTTGGGGGTTATTTTGAATCTTGAAAACTTCTGGCGTGGTGTTTTTCAGGAATGGCTGAATTGATAGAAAAGGTTACTCTGGTGAGCTACAATAATTTGCTTTCCAGATATAGTTTATTGTATGGCCTGTCTGAGACAGGTAATTCAACCTGGGACATTCTGGCAGGGATTCTTAGATGCTGATACCAACAACAGGGAAATCCCAGCAGGTGCTCCCCTTGGCAGATCTTTAATCTGAGAACTGTGATTCAGTGTTTGAGTGGCAGATTTAAGGGACTGAATGAGGCTCAGGCTCTGCTGGCACAGGGACACTGTGTGCTCATCAATTCAGCTCAGGATAAAATAGATGGTACAATTTGCCACTGAGGTGCTGCTCTGATCACCTCTATTATTTACCTGCATTAGAGAATCAAACAGGGGCCCTTTGTGCTCCTGAATTAAGTTTATGTGACTCTTGCTCACTTCTCACTGCCTTTCATTCCTGTTCTTCCTCCTTTTGTGCTGTTCTGCTTGGCCACCTACTCCCCGTTCTCTCTGGAGCTTTTGGGCACAGTTTTCCCTTTATGTCATTCTTTTTCTTTCCCCTCCCCAGTCCTTATCCATTGTGTGGTGCTGTCTGTACCTCATTGATAAATATTCCACACAGTGTCCCCCTTTCTATCCCCCTGTCACAGAGAAAATGACTATTAATCAGTCTGTCTGTGCTACTCATTATTCACAAAAAGATGCATGTCACAGCCCTGAAAACAGACTATCTGTCTTACTTAAGACCATCCTAGATCTCAAACAAAAGAAAGATAACAGTGAAAAACACTCAGGGCTGTGACAAACAAGGGAAAGAGTGGAAAAATGGATCATCACACGAACTAAGGGGTTTCCTTTCAGAAGCCTCATCCCAAGGTTGGCAGTTGAGAACAAAAATCCTATTTCTTTCTTTTGAAATGATCTCATGTCCTAATATTCAAAACCATTTCATTTTGGGCTTTACTTGCCACACTGTCAGCTGTCTTGAAGCACAGCCAAGACAAAAACTCTCCCATTATTGTGCAGAATGTGATACAGTGGGAGTGAAAAGCAGAGGAAAACACAGGCAGAGGATGCAGTTATTGCACCCACGGAGAATTAAAAGGAAATGAAGGCTCCTTGAAGGCTTTGTACCAGTTGCTTATTTTCTCCATCTTTTATTTGTTTTCTCAGTCTCACTCTACTAAATCTCTACTCATGTAAATAAATATATAACTTATATAGATAAACTTTTATACACACTGTATAAAAAATATGCTCCAGAACTGTTAATGCTTGAGTCCTACAGAAGCAAAAAGAGTTATTTACTCAGAAATGGACTTTCACAATCAAAAAAAGATAATTTCTTCAGGGGAATTGCAAATTGAAGGCTTCCAATATCCATTTTTTGTATGCAAATTGGGTTAATTACATTTTAACAAAGGTGCTGCCCCTGAGTTTTGCACTGTTTCTCATCAAGGACCTACCAAAAGACCCCTGGACTTTGGAGCAAGCTCTTGTATCTTCAGATTTCAAGTGGCCACGTGTTTGAGCCGTGAAATCTGCTCTTAGTAAACGATCTTAAAACACAAATCTGAATCAGCTGCAGTGATTGACAGCCTTGGTGAGACAACTCTGGGTGAGCTTTGACCCTCCAGACCCTCCAGGTGGTGGGGATGGAGGTCTCTCTATCCCTGTCCTTGCTCTCTGGTTCTCTGGAGTCACCAGGTGAGGAGCTGCTGTGCCGTGTAACAAATACAGGGGCAGAAAGAGATTCTGCTTTCTCAGGTAATGAAGAATCTGACCTGCAAATATTTGCTTTTGTGGATTACAGGAGGACTTGGGCTGTCTCTGAAGGATGACGGGAGGATTGAAGGGCAATATTTATGGTTTCGAGTACAATATTTGTTTGGTCTCATGTTGTTTATCACTAAATACGAATGAAGGCTGAGTTCCAGTCACTGAACAAACTCGCCTGTTTCAAGTGTATTTATTTTACTCAGAACAGAGGGGATGTGTGAGGATTTTTATTTTACTGGGGTGATGGATGAAAAGAGGAAAATCTTACAGTAAAGTGGATTAGTCTGAAGTTCTAATCTTTGCGTATGTGCAGACATTAATTGAACAACTGGAACAAAACTATGTTTAACACAGAGAGTTGCATGATCTTTTTAGTGAGGAAAAAAAGTGCTTGCTAATGACAGTGCTGAATAATCAATGCTGAAAAACGAAAAAACCTTATGACCAAATTAATCTACTTTATTACCTGGCTGTCTTTGCTTAGCTATTTTAAAACAGTTCATTAAGAATCCCAATTGATGAAGTAATAACAAAGAAAGGCAAGATGCTGATAGGAGGACTCCAAGGGACTTAATATTCTATGATTTTCAGTCTTTGGTCATAAACTGTGACTTCACATGAAGTGCTGTACTTCATATATTTAAAGAACTCTTAAACCACTTATCTTGTAAATTCACCAGGTAAAACCAAAATATTCTTCTTCTTTCATTACTTAGGAAATCCATGTGCAGTTGTTCTGCAAGAAGACCTGATAATTAGATTAATTTGGGATGGTTATTGTTTAATTATCATGCCCTACAAATGCTTAATGTCTTCAAATAGAGAAATATCCATTGCTGCTCTTGAAGCAATTTGTTCTATGAGTTTTCAGAAATTATGTTTTTGGTGAGCCATTTCTTATAAAACAATCAGCTGTTTTCATCAATTCCCATGTTCCTGGTCAGCATTCATTTGGATTTCCTCCCCCTAAATCCATGCTACTGTTGCTATATTGCCTTCTTGGAGGAAAACTTCTCCAGTGATTACAACAAAATCTCAGAGTCTGGTGGCCTTTGGTTTTCATCCTTTGTGTGGCAACACATTTTTTTGAAAAAAACAAGCTTAAAAAATTTAAAGCTAATTTTATTTCCCCTGAAAACATGGTATTTGCCTTCGTGGTATTTGGTTCAATTGTTCTTTGTGCTAAAAAAACACACAGTATAATTATACAAGTTGTCTTGACGGGCAACGTTACAGATTCTTTCCTCTTTGCTGTTCCCCACATTTTTCTTTTGAAACATACTATTACAACATCTCACTGTCACTTCCAATAATCTCTCCTCTGCAAAAGAAGCTTGTTGGAATACATTTTCCAGGTATTGATCTATGTTCCTGGCTGTATTCTGCTGCAGGACTGCATATATCCATGAGATTAAAGGCTTTTCTCTTTCCCTTGTTAAAATAACTGCTACAGTTCCTTCTGCATCTAAAAATCGAAAGCAAAACATGAGTTTTCAGCACTAAATTTAATCAATGCTGCTTGTCTGAGGTTTTGATAATAACTTGTTTCTAAGAGCAAGGCACAGAAGTGGCAATTACAAACTCATTTCTTCCCCTGCTTCAACCAGACTGAAGTTTTCAAAAGTCTGAAAGCTTTGCTAGAAACACCTTTGATCTGCAGGGACAAGAAAAGGGAGATTTTAGATGGATCTGAGAGAGGATTTTCTGGGGGTTTATCCAGGAAATGGTGGCAGCTGGACTCAGTGGTTTGACATAACATTAACTGTATATTTAAATGAAATTATTGTGGGTCCCTTCCAACTCAGGGTATTCTGAGATATAGTTAGTTCATCCAGTTTAGGGCTTAATAACAGAAGGGAGCTAAAAAAAGAGTAAATAGGAATTTCCCTCTATATGAAACAGAGGAATTACCCAGACTCCATGCTGAAAATACATTTTCTCAGTCATCCTTGCACACAGATTACTAAGCACTGAATATATTATATGTATATAATTTATATTTGAAGAAAACCAAGTAGGCTCAGGCCAAATGTTTCCTTGGAGTATATTCCAAGCTGCCTTTGGTTCTGCACTGATCCTACTGCTTCCCATGGAGTGTGTTGCTGAGGAATTGAGAGTGTGTGAGCTGCTAGAGCAGCAAGGACTGTTCTCCTGTGCCATTCCAGAGCAAACCTGCTCAGCACAGAGGGCCAAAAATGAGTTGTGAGCCGAGAGAACTTGATTGAAATGTCAAAGTGCTCAGAGCCCCGTGGAGCTGCCACAGAAGAGGCTTCTGCAGCAGAGGAATGTTTTGACAAAGGAGTCCTGCTGGGGGAAATTTGCAGCTGCACCTTGGGATGAGTAACCACATATTCGACTGAGCAGAATTCGTGTCGCTGCTTGGATGATGAGACATTAGCAGGGAACATTGCTCCAAAAGTCAAAGTGTTCTTCCTAACTACAAGTGGGCTCTTGTAAATCAATATATTTATGTGCAAGGGTTGGCCTGTGCCTTGAGCTTTGAAGTCCATTCAGGAACGAGGGCCACGTTTCTGAACTTAAAACAAGAAATTCAAATGCAGAACGAAGCAGCACATCCAGGAGGAGCCAGAGGCATTATATGCAGCAGAAAGAAAAACAAACTGAGCTCAGGTCTCTTTGGGATCAGTGGTGCAGCTAATAAAACTAAAGAGCTGCTAATGTGGTGTGTCTGCTTTCCAAAAGGGTGACTAACACAGCTGGGCCCCTGAATTTGCTGCAGTGACCATGAAGAATGCAATCAACTGGCAGTTTGATCTTATAACTCAATCTGCTCTTTGCAGTGAATTTTAAAAACATATTTTCTTAGTTTCTTTGGAAATAAAAAGTGGAAGCAACCTTGACACTGATCAAACAAGAAATACTGGCATGCACAGGTATTTGCTTGCATGGTGGCTGGTTGAGATTTGGAGCCAGGAGATTGTTATAGGTGAACTGAGAAGCTGGAATCACACTTGGCATTCATCTTCTCTCTGATTTATAGCAAATGATGAACTCAGTAGTTCATTGAGAGCAGGGTGAATTAATACATTCAATTTTTTATTTGTTTATAGCTTCTCCCCTCTGTCTATCGACGCAGTAGCTGTAGCAGGCAGTTCTGCTCCCACCAAGGGCGTGCAGAAAGGTCTGTGTTTGACACTGTGTGCTCCCTGTTTGGAAAGAATCCAGCTCCCCTTAGGAAAGGACTCAGTCCTGGGGGTCTGAAAAGCAGGGCACACGTGATATTGAGAGCTCAGGTGTTTTGGGGATGTGAGGAGGAGCTGCAGGCTCTGTGTTCCCATCAGCTCTGGAGGCACCAGGGAGAGCAGTGAGATAAAGCTGCTGGTGGCTCCTCTCCAGCTGTGACCCTCTGGCCTTTCTGGTGGCCCTTGGTCCTCACAAGGTGCTGTGTGTGTCCAACCATGGCATGAAGTGAGGCAGGAAACAAGCACATCTCCAAATTTGCCTCTGGCTGCCAACGGGACAGCTGGGGCTCTAAACTGCTCACAACAAAACTGTGCATGGCTTCACAGTGACCCAAGTCAGGGGCAACTGGAAGTTTTCTATAAACTCATCTATCTGGTCAGGTCTTCAATATCATTCCAACTCCAGGAAAATCCATTACTCCCCTGACTGCTCAAGCTGCAAACTCTCCCCATAACAAATTTCTCTTAACTTGGCACCTCAGCTACAAGTGTTCAGCAGGAATGAACTATTATTTTTTGTATGCTTTCAATTTGGCACTCAAGGCAAAGCTGATAACAGGCCAATATCCAGCTTGCTGAAGGAAAGGCTCTGTCACTGGAATGAAAATGTGAATTCCAGACACAAAGCCTGAGTGTAGATTTTTGCCTTTGCTCTTCCTGGTGCATGGATGGAAAAGCCTGTGCTACTGCAAATTGTGTTGGCATCATGTCAGGAACTTGGAGACCAACCTAACTTTGGGTAAAACAGGGAAATCAGCAATTGTTCTTGTTTTGCATACAGAAACATATCCTGTCCAGAGAAAAGATCCCAGCCCAGGGTTCCCCATCTTCAAACCCCACCCAAATTCATTTTGCCCAAATCAATGCTGTCGTGTGGCAGGAGAGCTGGATTTTAGTAACATTTGAACACTTGAATTGGAAAACAGTGGGTCAACTTATATTTCAGAATCTTTTTTTTTATTATTATCTCTCTCTGCCTTTAAATGTCTCTAATAAACCACAGAAAGTCTTTTACCCATCCCTTTCTTTCTCAAATCACATCTTGTTGCAGGCAAACTTCTTTAGGATTTGGGCTCAGCTTGGCTATGAGATGTGCCTCAGTTTGAATGCTTTTCTGAAGTCATCAAAACATACTGGATCAGCCAAAATTTGCTTGAGAACTCTTGAAAACAGGCTGTCTCATGAGCTTTCTAATGTTTTTGGCTTCCAGTCAGACTGGAAATGCCATGGAAACAACACTTGTGGCAGTCCAGCTCCCAGCTGCTCCCAGAACTCATCGTTTGGGAGGCAAGGAAAAATCATAAATTAATTGCAAACAAACTGTTCAAAGCTCAGCAAAGGTTCAAGTATGGTTTTAGGTAAATTCCTGTCATTCTACATTTGGTCAGGCTTGATTTTTTCCTTTAGCAAGTGGTGACCACACAAAGTTATTCTGCTTCAGGTTTGGATTTTCAAAAGTGTTCAGTTCTGGCCTAAATCTGTTTTCTTTAAAGCAAGTGGGTAGGGTTTAGATTTCAGTGGGAGTTGAATACTTTGAAAATCCTGCTCTGACTACATTTTTGATCAAAGGAGCTTCCACCTCATGTTCCTAAAGAAACATCCAGGGATGGAAATCGAGTTTCACTGCACTGCCTGGGAGATGGGCACGTTAGCGGGGTGGGCTCTGCTCAAATCAAGCAGTTCTGGTTACTTAAACCCATTCAGGATTTTGCCTCCTATTGGCAGCAAAGACAGAGGAAATCAAGGCACTCCTAATTTCCCAAAGCTCTTGAGGATCTGCAAGCTGAGCATCAAACTGTAGGTTTCTCCCTCAGAACTCGAGAAAGTAATTAGGACACAAATAACTGTAGACTGTGGAGGTTTCAAAGGATCTGGATGTTCAAGGAAAACCAAAGTGATGAGCAATCTATTCGAGAAGGATTGTGAGACTCATCAAATCAATATGGAAGTTGTTCATTCCTCCACTGGAGCTCTCTCCTTCCCACGTGCTTGGCACTGCTCTCGGGGGGATGGAACCTGCACAGACGTTGAGCAGAACAGAGGATTTTGCACCTGGTTGAGAAATGTTTAATCTCTTCAGGCACGAGGATGGAGGGATTTATGCAGGAATGTTGTGTTTTAGAAAGAAAAGCTCCACAGGGAATACTTGAGATGTGGGGCAGCAGTTAATTAGTGCTGGGTGGAGGATCCCCCGGGTGCCTCAGCAGCAGTGGAGGTGATGTGAGGTCGTGGAGCTCCCCTGGCTTCAGTGGGATTGCTCTGGGTTGCAACAGCTGTGAACCTATCAGACTAAAAAATCCTTTTTCTTTCACAGAGAATGAAAATATTCTGTTTCCAGGCACTGGGACCTGTGGGGAAATGCTTTAAAACTGGAGGGTGTTTTGATGGGGGTACCGGGAAGCTGGGACTCGTGTGGAGCAAAGGCTTTGTGATTCCAGCAGAGTTTGGGAAAGAGTTGGGTGGGGAAAGGAGAACCCTGGGTGGCTTTGGAGGAAGCCACACACGGAGTGTTGGGGCTGTTCAGCCTGGAGAAGAGGAGGCTCAGGGGAGACCTCCTCACTCTCTACAACTCCCTGACAGGAGGGGGGAGCCGGGGGGGGTTGGTCTCTTTTCCCAGGCAACTCTCAGCAAGACAAGAGGGCTCAGGGTCTTCAGCTGTGCCAGGGGAGGTTTAGGTTGGATATTAGAAAGAATTTCTTTCCAGAGAGGGTGCTCAGCCATTGGAATGGGCTGCCCAGGGAAGTGGTGGATTCTCTGTCCCTGGAGGTTTTTAAGAAGAGACTGGATGTGGCATCAGTGCCATGGGCTGGGAACCACGGTGGTAGTGGATCAAGGGTTGGACTTGATGATCTCAGAGGTCCCTTCCAATCCAGCTGATTCTATGATTCTATGAATTACACAGCTCTGCTGGCCCAGGATAACCTGTTTGTCTGGTTGACTCTCCAAGCAGGAATCCTGGATCAGCCCCTGCAGTGGGATCCCTGTGGAGATCCTACACTTATTTTCCTGAGGCCTTTAACCCAAGCTGGAATTGTCCCTTTGCACTGATTTCACACAGCACACCTGAACATCCAGCTCTGCTGGCTCAGGGTGTCACAGGGAATGGTTTGTAGCAGTGACAGGAAAGCTTTCAGACCTGGTCAAAGTTTAAAAGATTTAAATGGCTTATTGTAACAGAAATATGGGTTGAAAGGAAACCCAAACAGTTTCCTTTGGACGCTGTCTGACTTACCTAAAACATATAAGTTTTCTGAATAGATCAAACTGGGGCTGGACAGCCTTTGCCTCACTGCTTTCCAGTCATTTCACTTTGAGGACAGGTTTGTGTAATATTTGCCTGTTCACTGGATGTGTGGATTGGCTTCACAACTCAGGTGCTTAATGGAAAATTTTGCTGTACATTGAATTTACCTCTTTTTTCTTGTTGCTTATGTTGCCTGTGTTCATGGCACATAAGACCTGACTTTCAAGAAGGGTAAAGTACAGAATTGAAAATTTAATTCCAAATGTAATTTTGATTGTATGATTTTAATAGTGGTTTGTTGTTTTGTGGGGTTTTTTTCTTCCTTTGGGGTCACGTTTTCCAGAAAGGTTATATTTCCTGGCAAAATGTAAATTAATTTTCTCAATTGAATAAAAAAGCCTTGGAAATATTTGTATGTAAATTGTAATGGGAAAGGTCATAACAGTTTGTCAAAATATACAGCTCTCCCCTCAGTTTGCATGGTTTTCTTATTTCATTTTTCTTTTTAACTGGGTAAACATCACATGGAGAGAGAAAGAAGAGAAATGAAGCATTGGTGGTATGATATTACAGATCATTAATTGACGATGTGATGCTATCCTGCATTTTGGAGCTGGGTTTGTTCTTCTCTTAGAGCAGTACATTTGAGTTCACAAAAATAAGATATGCTGTACTAGGAGAAATCCTGCTTGGCAGTGTTTTAGGCATCATCTGTCTTGCAGACTTGAGCACATGTGCTGCTGGAGAAGTAGCAAATTCTTCGAATACAAGTTGTCAATAATTCAGGAATTGAAATAAACATGGAAATGAATTTTAACTGAAGCAATTCTGAGCTGTCCAAGTCTTACAACGATGCACTTTGTGTGCTGGAAAGTTTAGGATGACTTTTTTTGCCATCCCAAACATGAGAACTGCTAAAAAAGTATGATCACTGCTTCATGCTTTTTTTACCAATAATTTCAGCTAATAGTGCTGAATCACATGATGATCTTGTAACCTCATTCCAGTCCACCCCAGTTCCTGTATGGGGACAAGTGGGATTGAACTCTGTGGCTGTTTATCTGCTGAGCCCATGAAATGTTGATTTATAGTCGAGTAGCACCTTGAGGGACCAAGCCCTTGCACAGAATTGCAAACATGCTCAACTGTGCTTTTTTTTTTGGTTTGCTGCTTTTTTTTCAGACCACCTTTGGTATTCTCCAAATGTCCAGTTCGGAAGATTTTTTTTTTAATACTTTCAAGCTCTCTTCTGCAGTTTTTCAGGAAGGTGATCAGTCCTAGCAACTGGAAAGGGCACGAAGATTTATTCAGGCGTAGTTTCAGGAAGCGCAAATGTCAAAAAAAAAAGAAGTTGGAGAAAGTAAATGCAAGAACAGTCCTAAAGAGAGCAGCCATGGTAACAAGTTTACAGTAAAATGTATTCTGCAAACACCATCCTGTGTGGTGACACCTCCTGGAATCTGGGGTGGATCCATGAGCTGCTTTCTCTACAGTGTGTTGCAGATGAAACCCATAATGCAAAATGTATTTAGGGAAGTGTCTCGACTCCGTTTGTGTGGTGGCTGATGAGTGAGATGGAATCCAGTTTAAGTTCTGGCAGTTAAATATTTGGGAGATTTCCACCGAAGTGAATGGACAGAATAAAAAAGCCACGGGTCCATATTTGAAAGCTCTCATGTTTCAGATTGTTGGCAACAGAAGCACGAGGTTGGTCGACCTTTCTAAGCACTTTTGAAAAGAATATTACTTTCTGAGAAATGTCAGTGACAGTGAGATCAAGGTCTTTGCTGTTGAGTCTTAACCACAATTTTCACATTGCTGGTAACACAAGACATAAATCATGTTGCCTTCAAAAAATGGTACATGGCAGAAAAATCATGCTGGTTTAGTCTGTAGGTTTTTTTCATTTAAATAGAATTTTTTCCTCATTTTAATAGAATTTTTGTTTCTTTAAAACATTTAATTATTTTACAGACAGACTGGCTGGTTAATTGTTGGCAAACTCAGTGTGTGCTGAGTGGGTGGGTGTTTCTGAAAAGAGAAATCTTGTTTTAAACATTAAATTCCAAAGCAGTTTTGGCAGGGGGAAGGCAAATCCATAAGGAGACTAATTCACTGCCCCAGTAATCAGGCTCAGCTGAATTGTGGATATAGGGATGTTGAACTACCCACAAATGTTTCTTGTGGGCAAAGTTCCTTATTGACAGTGCTGAGCAGTGTCCTTTGTGCATTTAGGAGAGGCTGGTTTAGTGTCTGTCCTTGGGTGGGAGCTGTCAGTGCATCTCTCTGACTCCTTCCTGAGCCAGACTAAAGCTGGACATGGTCTAATTATCACTCCAAGGGCAGGTTGCCTGTCTCAAACCCCAATTTTTGGTAATTTGGGCACTTACTGAGCTCCAAGATTAGTAAATATCCTCAGTGTAAATCCTTCTCCAGTTACTTTTTTTGCCTTCTGCAATTTTACATTTCTCTCCCTCAATGTCCTTCTGGTCTGGCTTTGAATAATCAAATCTCTCTGCAGTTATGAATCACTGCTGCTTTTGTCTTTTTAAACTCCCTCTTATTCCCTCTTCCATCTCATATTAAATGTAAAATAAGTGATTCTTTAAAATTATTTCAAAATCCTTCTGAGCTATCTCTACTTCCAATGTTTGCTCCTAAGCTCTGTGCTGGGAGCAGAAATGGTTGGATGCCTTTTGGAGAAGGAACAGGTTGATCCTTAAGAAAAAAAAAATCCATCTACTTGTTCCTCTTGCTGATTAGTCCCCCCACTTTTCAGGGCTGTACACTATGAACATTTGGAGAGCAAATCAGGAGGTGGGGATTTTCCAACATCAATTTATTATGGAGAATATCTTCCATGTAACACCACTTTTGTGTTCCTCAGATTTCCAAGAACCTTCTCTTTGAGTTATTAAGAATTCAGACTTCATGCCTGGGAGAACATTGGAGAGAGTCCTGACAAAACCCTTTTAGAGCATAGTTGTAAATAGGATATCTGGCTGAAAAACAGAAAAATAATTTCAAATACACTGAAAGATGCAGTTTGGGATTATTTTTTTCGTGAACAAAGTGTCCTTGATGCCTTTATAGAGCTGCTGAGAAAGTACAAGTTAATCTCAAGTGACAAGAAGTGTCTTTTCAGCACTGTTTTTGTTCCAGTAATGCTGGAGTTTGTCAGGGAGGAGCAGATCCACGAATCCCTCTGCAGTCCTGGCATAGGAAGAGTCTCAAAAACTCATCTCATCTTGTGTTCAGGATGGCAGTAAAAGACAAAATTACCAGTTTCCAATTGATTTTCATTAAGGATTTCCTTGGGTGTTGCACTGTCCTGTTGTGCTGATGGTTGGATGCTGAGCAGTGACTGCAAATGAAGTTCTTGTCTTGCTCTCATCACACTGTATTGGGTACACCACTGGATCTGTGGTGAGTTTTTCTGTAGTTAAAATATGTTGGGAAGGATGTTTGTGTCCAGCAAATTAAGTATGAAAAGTAGTTAGAGGAAGGCAGGAAAGGAGGAGGCCCTGGAGCAAACAGAAACAAAATCACACACGTGTTTGAAAGAGCTACAACTGATCAGTCTGCTCATATTTTTGTTCTTCTGGGTTTGCAAAGGACTTGGTATCTGTCTCCTGGCAGGTGGGTGCATGTTTTCTGGAGGAAATTGCTCCACAGGGCTGGTAACTTTGCTTGGATTTATGTCTGCAGATCGTTTCAATGCCGAGGGTGCAGTTTGGATTAGGTCACACTGTCAAAACTGGTCGGAGACACCACTGCTGGCAATTCCACTGCTCCTCAATTTCTCCTCCTAAAAGGAACAGAAAAAGTCTTGAGAAACTAATAGCATAACTATTCTTTTGTGAGATTGAAAGCAAAGAGCAGGAGTTGAGGCCAGAGGGACACTTAGGCTGGCTAATGCAATTTATAACCCCTGCGCTCTGCTTTGCTGTCTTGCTAATTTGGTTTAAGATGTTTCCTGATCCTGTCATGCAGATTTAGCATGCAGCTCACCTTTCAGACAAAAGGGAATTTTCCACTGCTGCTGGAGCAGTGGGGAGCAGATGGCTGAGCTCTGGGAAAGGCAGAGGCTCCCTGGAGCAGCAAGGGAGAAGGTAGAAAGGGAACGTGTGACCCCGTCCCCGACCCCATCCCCAGAGCCAGGATCCCTCTGGGGGACCACACACTGGAGTTCTGGCTCACTAATGATTGACAAACAGCTTCAGTCTCATTAGTAATGCCATGAAGATGAAGATAAGTGTAATTGCTTAGTGCTAATCTTGTAAAATATCTGATTCTTCAAAAGAAAAAAAAAATGCATGGGCAGCACTGAGCTGAAACTGTGGTTGGGGCTCAGAACACAACCTCAGAAATGAAGTGCACTTCTGAAAGTACCTCCTGGTCTTCTGTGCTGATGGAAAGCCCTTCATTAAGTTTTAATTATGCCTAAAATGAGCTGCATGAGGGTTCTGTAATTTAAGACTCATTCCCTTGGCTGTCCCGAGTCCTGCAGTGCAGTGTGGCAACGGCAGTGGGTCAGGTTTTAGGAATTGTTTTAGGGATCTTAAGATTTTAGGAAATTCAGGATGTTTTAGGAATTGTTTTAGGGATTTTAAGATTTTAGGAAATTCAGGATGTTTTAGGAATTGGTTTAGAACTGATGGGACAGAGAGGGATTTGTTATTGGTTAAATTTTTTTAACCCCTTGGCATCAGTTTTTGACCCTGACAAAAGTGATGGGGTTTCTTGGCCGTGCTGTGTCCTTCTCATCCATCCCCCCTTTACACTCCCTGCCTTCCAGGCCCATATAGATATGTCAGTTCAGATGCCAAATGAAAAAGTGGGTGCAAGGGGAAAGTCAAAATTGAAAAATTCTTTGAGTTCGATAGAGAAAAATAACTTCTTAAGGGACTTTTTTTTTTGTAATTGGGAAATCTGGTTATATTGAAATCACTTTTTACATTGAAATCACTTTTTACATTGAAATCTATCCCTCCACTACCATGACCAGCAAGGTTCTCCTCAGTAGGTATGAGAGCTCTCACTTCTGCATACTGAATTTATCAGTTGGCAGCTGGTTTGGTGGTTTGGTTTTTTTTTTCTTTTTCCTTTCTCTTTTTGCCTCTTTATTTTTTTAATTCAGCAGCCACGTGGTAGAGCTGCAAGATCTGCCCTTTAGGGCTCTGCTGAAGGCTCAAACTATGTAATTCAGTATTACTGCTTCATGCTGTATAATGAACTGTGCTTCTGAGAGAACAAGCACACATTTCAGACACAATAATTCATAGAATTTTTTTTTATTGTTTCCTTTATTATAAATGAAACCATTCTCTTTGTATTTGCAATTTTGATCTTAACACAGGAATAATAACTCGCACAAGAGCTATAAAAAATGTCTCTTTACTCCATACTAAAGAAAATATAAAGTTATAAGGATGAAATGAAAGCTGTCTGGGCCAATCTTGCACCAGAATAAATTCTAGAGCTGAAAGAAAATGAGTGAATCGCAACTTATGTTACAATTTCCCCACAGGCTTCGCCCATATGATTAAAAAACAAAACAGCCTTCTCAGGAAATGGCTTTTTCCAATAAATGACAAGGATTCATGTTGTGGGAAGGGCAATTGGCCACTGAAGTAAGATATTACTGTAGGTATTAGAAATAACAGTTTGTTTGGCTTCCTATGCTTGTTTGTGTTAGTTAAATAGGTATTTAGCAGCATTTAAAGCATCTGCTTGTAGTTTTTTACCTGATGCACCCCATTCAACTTAGCTTTGCTCTAAAAACCACGATTATGCAGAAAAAACTGTGCCATCTCCACCAGCTTTCCCAAACCCCCTCTGAGATTAAACCCCATCCCTAAAACTCTTGTTTGCCTACTCATAAAGCATTGAATTTACTTAGTCAGACGCACCGTGGTCAGTTTAATTTTGTAATTGAATTTTCTCAAATGCATTTTTTATGCTCGTTGCCTCATGAAAATTGGTGGGAGTTCACATACAATAAGCTGCAGAGATGAATAACCCAGTGTATGAAATGCTCTGCAACATTTAGTTTGGACCTGCACTAAGAGCAAAAACAAAAAAAGAGATGATATTTTCTTTTTTTTTTTTTTTGTAGTGCCCAGGGAAGCAGAAAGGAATTATTGGCATTTGTTATTTGAATGCCTTAAATCTGAGATAAAAGTCCTGTCTTTGTAGGAAAGACTTTGAGTGATAAAATAGTAGTTTAATAATATTATGCATAGAAGACTTACATGTATATTTAATTTTGGAAGGGTTTTCATGAGTTACCCATACAGCAAACCAGAGCATTCAGCTGCATCAAAGGATAAGGCAATACAGATGATCTGAAGGGATAATCAAAGATGGGGATCAGCAGTTTATCTCTTCAGCAGGAGTCTGTGGGGAGGTACAGAAACCATCTGCATCCTACCCATGCAATACAGCTCCACACACCAGTTATTTCCACCAGGCTCTTCTTTGATCCTGTGTGTGGCATTACCATTGATCAGAAAGCCCAACTCAGCTCTGCAAGCATTGGATGCCTCACTTTCCTCAAAATCAGTCTGGAAACCTTCCCAGGGCCGCATCTGCTCCTTTAATTTGCCACAGAGATGGAGAATTTGTGAAGAAAATTAGAGCTGGAATGAACATTAAGCATCCTAAATCTTGATGCCGTGCGTAAAACAAGCAGGAAAAGCTTCAACAGATGTTTTACTTTTAACCCTAAACTGGAACTGATCCCAGTCTGTGTGGCAGGAACAATCCCTTGTGCCAGTGATTTGTTGGGATAGAGCTGTTCTTCCATGGGTGCTACAGGAAGATTATCAGTTACTTTAAACGGGAAAGATCTATCCAAAGGAAGGTTTCCTCACTCTATTTTTTTTAATATATTTTACTTACTATTCTGTACATCCCAGACATCCAGAGGCCAACTTGCTGCACTTCCAGGAGTTCTACTATTTAATCCAGTCAGGGTTACTCAGCAGCAGCCCCAGACAGTGGAGTATAAAACAACTCGTGTGTGGTTTGGCATCAAAGAATATTTTATTTGCCTCTTCTCCCCACTGTTCCCTTTGTTCTGCCTTCTCCTACATTTTTTTTAAACCATAATCTGCCTTTATTTAGGAGGAGTTTTGTTTAAACCATAACCTGCCTTTATTTAGGAGGAGTTTTGTTTAAACCATAACCTGCCTGTATTTAGGAGGAGTTTTGTTCAGGTTCCTCCAGTCTGACCTCTGTAGGTCTGGCTCACCCCACGTTCTTCTGAGTGAAAGTTAATCATGGAATCATTGAATAGTTTGGGTTGGAAATGACCTTTAAAGGCCATCTAGTCCAACCCTCCTGCAAAGAGCAGGGACATCTCCAACTAGATCAGGTTGCTCAGAGCCCTGTCCAACCTGCCCTGGAGTGATTCCAGGGATGAGGCATCCACCATCTCTCCGGGCAACACCAGTGTTTCACCATCCTCACTGTAAAAAATCCTATTTAATCTAAATTGACCATCTTTTAGTTTGAAACTGTTACCACCTGTCTTTTGATCCTCACACCTTCTCTCCTGAGCTTTTGCAGGGCGGTGCAAGGGTGACTTAAACGAGCTCTGTTTTTGCTGCTCCTGCTCCTCCTGGTGCCACCCACCTGGTCTTCCCACAGCACCCACTGGCACTGACAGCTGGGGTGATTTGGTGGCAGGGAGCAGGTCTGTGATGGTTGCAATAACCTGAACATTAAATCTCGCTGTGGTGTGGACTGAAAACTTTCCACAATAAGCAGGAGAAATGATCCAGTGGGAGCCTGTACCAGGATTTATGGCCTCACTGCCAAGGTGTGATTTGAACTTGTGCTGCTCAGCTCCTCTGCAGTGACTTGCTCCAGGCTGTGGAGGGAACCAGCGATGGGATTGTGGCCAAAAATTTATATGCCTTGAGGTCCTGTTGCTTTGCTCTGCCAAGGTCTTTTCCTGGTGGCTCACACGAGGCCACTTTGGCTGAAATTCTCTTTATTCCCAGAGAGGACACGTTCTGCTCTCCCCTTCTTACCCTTTACTTTCTCTGCCTCAAAGTCCTCAAAACATTTCTTGTTTCCATTCCCTGGCACTGCTCACCTGTAAATCACCAGCCTCCAGAAATCCTTTGCTCTCATTTCTCCTCACAAACTTATCAGGTGCAATGTACTTGCTTTGAGTACACGAAATATAGACCTCAGATAGCATTTTGAGGGGGTTTTTTTGGTGGTTAGTGGCACAAAACTAGGATTATTGCAAATAAATCCTGAAGCCTGGTTGTTTATTATCTGACCGTGGCTGCATCCAGTACAGAGTGGAGAAATTATTGCTATTTTTCCCCTTTTTTTATCAAATACAAGATATTCAGAAAAGATCTTGGCAAGGGCTAAGATGCTTTAAGGCATTTAAATGGGCAAAAAAAATGTTGCCTGTATAAATTGTTTCTTTTTGTTTTCCTCCCAACCCAGGAAGAGGAGCCTTAAAATCAGTTTACTCAAAATGATGGTGATGCTGAGTTGTAAATGTTTAGTCTGGTCTGGAGTAACAGTCCCGGAGAAGTGTCAGTTTGTTTCTAAATGCAGCTGCTGTTGTTGAATTTAATGAAATCTTGAAGGGAAATTAATAAAAGCTTGCTTTTTTTATTTTATTTTTTTTTCTGCAAACCAGATTTTCTCATAGCATTATGCAGCTACTTGAAACAAGAAAATTGAATCCTTTTTTCATTACTTTGAGTGTGGTGGAAGGAACTGTCTTGCAAGCTGAGTGAGTGGCATGGCTGGTTACAAACCTATAATCAACCTCTAGAAAACTGAGGTAGTTCTACACATTTTCCACCTCAGTGACCTCAAGAATCAGTTCAGGTTGAACCTGGTTAGTGTTTATTTTTTTTCAGAAAAGATCTATTACAGCTGAAAATTTTAGAGCTACATTGAGGTGAATCAGGAATAAAAAAAATAGTATTTCTCTGTAACAGATTTTGGGAGTGGACTAAATATTTCTTGGAGGTCAGCTGTAGCTTGGCACTGGTACTGCACAGGGTCTGATTCTAAATTTTCAGGAATTTGTCTCAAAATGATACCTTTTATTTCCTTATTCTCTGCAGGTGCTGCCTCTGGGAGCACCCACAGCTGGAGCTGGGAACGAAAAGCAGATCAAATGGCTCCTCTTTTCTTGTTTCTGCCACAAAGGGGGAGGATGCACAGAAATGCTTTTATCCAAATTGTCGCGTTCAGAGCGTTTTCCTTTCATTCTTTTCTTGGCTTGGAAGTGCTACTTCCATTTGCACTTTTCTGCTTGGCTGAGGAGAAGGCTGGTGTGAAGGTGAGCAGTGCTGGAACAGGGATTGACATCTTGGAAAAAGAACTTCTTTGTAACTGAAGAGAAAACTTTCAAACACGGTGCTGTGATGAGAAAACAGAGATATGAACACCAGCAAATGTTTATGTCAGTCTCCTAAATCCTGGGTCTTGCTGATGGTTTGATATTGTTATGTTAGTGAATAAGTGCTTTATTTAACAGGCTTTTTTTCACTAATATTTACTATGTTTGTCTGGTTCCTGAGGGTGCAGTGTAGATTTCACAGAAGGCAAATAAGAAAAGAGTAAAGATTGATTCTAAACAAAACTTTCTTGCTGTAGATCTCGGTTAAAGCCAAAATACCACAAATAGATTACTGATGATGCAGTTTCTTGAACCAAAGAGCATATCTGAAAAATCCAGGTGGAGAAAAATCACACTAATTTCTCTTTCCTATAACAGCTATAAACCAAAAACCACCCTGCAAAGCTCCCTGTGCTCATTCTGGTTTTATACCTGCATGAGGGACACCATGTTCTGGCAATGAAAAACAGAATACAGAGGGAAATGGCTTTTCTAGGGAACCACATCTCTCAGGGATTGCCAGGGAAGGTGTGTCCTGGCTTCCAGCCAACTGGCCTGGCTTTTCTAGTCATATATTATAGTGTTTTTCTAGTCATATGTTGTTCCATTCATATTTCCTTTGGTGCAATCCTGGTTTCCATTTGTAATTATGATGATCTTTTCTCCAGGTGTTTTAGGGAGGTGGTTGGTTCCTGATTTATGTCTGATGTCCTGAGATATCTGGAATGCACAGAAGCTCTTCAGACTCCATCTTTCCCATTTAAAAGTTTTAGATATCTAAGTTTCATTTTATGCCAGTGGATTGTTACATAAGGAACAACCATGGGAGAATCCCTAAAAATAACAATCTTACTGTCTTTCACTTTTTCAAGACATCCTTTCCCTATTTTCCTTCCCTTTCCTGCTGCACCCCTTGGCTATTTAAATCCAGCTGCCCACTTTTCACTAGTTCATAAACTTCTCTCTTTCTTTAAAGCCATCATCATCTCAGAGTGGATAAAGCAGAAGGATCTTGAGTGACTGTCACAGAAATGAAAGCCAACTTGAGCGGCTTAACTTGCTTTCTGGAGCCTCTGGGAATACCAAAGAATAGAGGAAATACGTGGGTTTGGATCAGCCCAAGCATTCAAAACCTGCCTTGTCCCAGCACCTCCTGCTGCTCAGGGAGGGAAGGGAGACCTTCTCCCCCTCCATCACTGCTGCAGCTCATCCCCTTTCCACACAAGTGCAAATCAAAAATAGGAAAGCAGGCAGAAGGCTGTAAAGTCCCCCTAATCACTGGCTCTGGGAGCAGTGTCTAGGCAATATCCCAAAATGACACTCGTGCTGCCTGGGTAATCCATGGATTATGATCCACTTCCTGCCTTATGGAAAATCCACGCCATGGATGTGTTTAGTCTCTTCTCATTTAAACCTAAAACGTGGCATGAGGTGGCAAGAAAAACATCTTTCTATCCTGTAGTCTCCTAAACCATCAGCCTCTTACCTCTATAGACTCAGCACCTCTACCCTGAAAGATTATTTACATCTGTGCTCCTCCTGTTTTTTAAATGATCTATGTGTACACCAAGTTGGAAAAAATATTACACAAAGAAAGTAGGCTACCCTTAATTAAATAAATTACTGTTTGTCTAGTCAGTGTGATTAACTTTTGTCCCTGCAACACCCTGAAACGAGAGCACTGACAAATATTGCAGGGCAGCTTCAAATTAAATGAAATGTTCCTTTGATTACATTAAAGATAATGCATTTTAAATCCAGTCCTTCAGGAGCTGCTGCTCAGCAGTGACAGCAATGATCCATTTGCCTTGTCTTTCTCTGCAGAAAATAATTTTTGAGTCTCCTTGAGCCCTCTTTTGATCAAAATGTGTTTGCAATGGGGCAATTTGAGCAGTGTGAGTCGTCAGCTCCCTGTAAAGGTCCCGAGGGAAAGGAAAACCAGAGGGAAGGTGCTTATGCACGGGGTAATAAGTGGATGTGAGTGTGGGGATAATTACAAACAGGTAGGAAAAAGCTAAAGGTTTGGAGAAAGAAAAAAAAAACCCATCCCTGCTCTTAACAGCCTTGATAAAGAGCTGTTTGAGTTGTTATTTTTCCAGGAAAACCAACTCATGGCTACCAATTAGTGCTCCCTGCAGGTGTTTGCAGGGGAAAAACAGCCCCTGGATTACAGGGCTGGGTGGAGAAGTCCAGTGCTCTTATTTCTTCCAGTGCACACTGAGTGTGTTCCTATGGGGGGGAAATGAAAGCTTGTCTCCTGGAAAAACTACTATATGGCATTACAAAAAGGTGGTGCCACAAATATATGTATTTTACTGATAAACTGATAAACCGGTTTCTACTCAGAAGGATTTTTGGCATTTCTGACGCAAATCATGGAGAGCACATTTCAAAGTGTTTATAAAACTTGAAATTGTGATTTTATGTCTCTGGCTTGTGTCTTCTTCTTTTCTTTCTCTGAAGATACTGATGGACATTGGTGAAGTCCTTTCTCAGTGTCTCTTCTTGATGCTGAACAGGCCCAGATGCTCCAATCCCCACATCAGCTTTGTAGCCTTTCCTTGGACTTGCTCCAGGAGTTCCATAATCTTTTTTCTATGAATTTTATTATCCATGAATAAAGTTGATATTAACTTAGAGGTATGAAAATTTTGCATGAAATTATTATTAGCACAATTTATTAATATAATTTTTGTGTAAATTCGTTGTTTTGATCACAAAATTAAGAAATGCAATTTTTGCACAGAGCCAACCAAGCAAAACTTTAAAACCCAAAAACTACCCAGAAATGTTTTTAGACCCCCTTTTAGTTTCCTCTTTAGACTTTTCTTCCTGGACTTACACATAAATTAATTTATTTGAGCAATAAATCCAGTTGGGAATATTTTTTTCTTTTTATAAGCAAACAGTGGTGACTTTTTCCCACCAAAAAAAAAAAAGTGCTATGATTAAAAGCTTGTAAGTCAAAGAGCAATCTCCTGAATAATGGGATGTCTGAAAATAAGTGCTGCAGTGGCTTCAGATATTGTGGTCATGCAGAGCAAGAGCTGGGTTGCTGCAGATCTGCGTTTTCTGGCCTTTCCTTAAATTCAATTACATACATGGAAAATGCTTATTGTAACTGCAAGTGCATATAGCACATGTGTATAAATGAATATATATATATATGTATATATGTACTGCCTTCTTCAAAGAAGACCAATATATCCATGTTGTTTATTAAATTCCAGCATTAACTACAAGGACAGGAATTTGCTGTCTCCTAACAAACCATGTTCTCCACCCCCCCAGACCCCTGGTGAGGTATCACAGTCCCCCAATCCAAAGCAGGTGATGCCTCCCCTGTTGAACAAACCAAAACAGGAATGAAAATCTCTTGACAGCCCTTTTCAGAAGGAAAATAATCCAGTCATCCCTATTCCTGACAAGAAATAAAACTATGAAACATCAGCATCACTCTGCTATCAAAAAAAAAAAAAAAAAGAAAAAAATTAAAAACCTTTTAGGGAAAAGTAAGGCTGATATGAGCTGCAATGTTACTTCAAACACAAAGGACATCCCAGCAATAAAATATATGGAACAGAACAGGAGAAAGGAATTTAAGATGCAAAATAAAAGCCTTTAACAGCATTTTATAGCTTCATTTTGAATTTACAGACTGGTTTGGGGATGAGAAGTTTTGTATTAACACTGTAGCTTGACAGATACCCAGGATTTGAAACCTAAAGCTTGGAGTTCTCATCTTTCTATTAAGCTTTTTGGCAAGTTCCAGAACTTGAGGCAGTTGGATCTGCAGTTATTTATGTGCTACCTGATAGTAGCTAATGAAAGTGTCCTACTTCCTCAGAGGTTTTGGAAAAATGTAAATTATTTTGAGGCTCCTCTCATTTACTGAGGTTTATTTCCCTTTTGCATTTTTGCTAAATGAGCATCACGGCCTGGAGGGAGGGGGAAATCCCTGTAAAATCCTACACTGCCATATATATATATCCAGATACACTTTCTGGATGCTGTTCTGCCTAATCATTAATGCTTTCTAACATTGTTCAATAGAATACCCAAGACTAGAAAGAAATTGCATACTGTGAACGAGGGAAATGTGCTCATTAACTTTAGTTTCCTCGTGCTATGAGGTATTTAAACAAATAACAAGCTTTAAACATCTGAGTAATCCCGTTAAAATCCCAATGCCTTCATAAACACTGAAGAGGAGCTTTTCATCGAAGGAGAAAACCACGAGTTTTTTTTTTAAATAACACATTTTTTTCCTCCACGTATATGTTTCGGCTCATTAATTCCTCTCCTTGCGTGCAGACTCCAGCTCAGATGACATTTTGATTATCAGATGCTGCCTTGTGACGAGAGATTGCAAAAATTCTCCCCCAGACACGTCGCTGGGAAGGCTGAAAAGAGGAACTGGAGAAATTCCTCAGCCCTCCTTGGAGAGATCATGGGGAAAGGGGGATATATTAAATATTCCTGTGGGGAAAACAGCTCTAAAAAGGGTGTTCTTTGTGAGTTAGGGCATCTCACGGATTTCTTTTGCCTCTTCCAACACAGATGTGATTTCACTGTTGCTACCTGGGCGTGAGGAACACAGAGATGGTTCTCAGAATTTCAGTTTTAACACTGAAATGTCCAAGTTGCTCACGGGATTTTCCTGATGGGATTGAGTCATGCAGTTCCTGTTGAATTATGAAGTAAGTCCCCAAAGCCATTGGATGACTTTCAAAATGCTCGATGCTCCAACACCAATCATGATTTCACTCCACTGGGTGCATCAGTTCCCCACACAGCACATCTTTTCCTTACCTGGAAAAGTCAAATCAGTTTTTCTTCCCTCTGTGGGCTGATTTGAGAAGGCAGATTTGTCTCACAGGCTGTGACATGACACACTGGAAAAGTCTGAATATTGAAAAGAGTAAATAGAATAAACCGGACAGGCCACTGGGGTTTGGTCCTGGGCATCATTCCCTGTTCCTAAGGCAATCCCAACACATAGATCAAGAAGCAATTGTTTGCTGTTAAAGTGTCAACAGGTTTAAAATGTATATTTCTACGATTTTATTTCCCCCTGTATTCCAGACACAGAAGTTTCAGGTGATCAGTCACTGTGGGCACTGATTCCAAGCAGGAATCACAATGGGAAGACTTTTAATGTGGGCAACATGAGCAGCAGCCAAAAGATTTGTTTCAGCAGCTGAATCCACTCACTCCAGTAGTTTCCCCTTATTGCTGCACGAGAAGGTTAATGTGGTTTGTGGAAATTCTAAATATTTTATTATATTCTTGCTTTGGGGAGAGCTGATTTCATCTACAGTCAGACAGAAGTAGAATAGACTCGTACGTGCTTCCAACATTGCAGCATATTTTTCTTGGATAAACAAGAGGGAGGCTCTTTTCCAGGGAAAAAACCAGGCAGCACAACTTTCAAACATTAAAAATTGAAAGTACTCCATTGAAGTGCATTCTTGAGAAAAAGAATTTATTTTTTTTTAAACTGTAGTTCGAGTCAGACAAAAGTAGAATAAATATAAGTAAAGCTGGATTTATCTCCTTGTTTATACAAGCAGTGCCTAAACTTGCCTTCACAGAAATTGGAGGAATATTCTCCTTGCCTTCAGTGCAGGAGGGGACAAGCTTTTGGAATGTTATGCCCCTGGGGAGCACAGACATTTCTGGAAAACCTTTTATTTCTCTGTACAACAGGATAAATGAGAAGCAGAAAGACAATGTTCGAGCTTAAATGAAAACGCAGTGGAGAAATATCAATTGAGTTGTCTAACAAATAGATAGTAATTCTTGCAAACAATCAGCAAGCAGAATAAATGGAATAAAATGGAATAAAAGCTGAATAAATAAGGTTTGTATAGAAGAGAACTCTATGAGGGCATCATACAGCACTGAAGATATGCTCTGCCAAGCAGCTCTGTGGGGAAATAAATGTACACTAAAGGAAGCCACTGAAAGGCTGACAGAATAGAAAATAATGTGTATTTTATGTCACTACAGGCTAAAAGAATTGTCCCAAAGCCCCCTCCCTGTCCTTATCCCACATAAATCTGTTGGATCTTGAGTGAGTTACAACTAAAGGTGTCAACTCACCTGGGCTGGAACAGCACAAACCTCATTGGGGAAAACCTCTGTCACAGTGTTTCCTGCCATAAAATCCTACATAATTCCAGAGGAAATACTTGTTTAAATTACCAAACCTGTCCATTGTTGGTCAGCCTATCTGGACTGTGAATATGAATTTTCTCCTTCCAGACTCAGGATATAGTTTCAGACTTTTAAGGCTTGAAGGCCTTAAATGGAGCTGTAGGGAATGAGCTGTGGTGGCAAAACTTTAACCAAACAACTAAAGAAGGTCTTTCCTTGGATCCACACAATTGATCCAATAAAACAAACCAAACCAGTTTCACTACATCATTTTCTCGCTGCCCGAAGTTAGAGGGGAAAAAAGTTGTTTTCTGGCATTGAGGAATTACAATAACTCCATATATTCCCTCACCAGAAAGTCATCTATTCTCTCATCCTGCAATTAATCTTGTAAAAGAGCAAACAATGACATGGAATTAATCAACCACTGTGACAAAAAAAATTGTGATGGAAAGATGAACCCAGCTAAAATTAATTTTTTTGAGTGACAGCTTGAAGCTCAAACGAGTGGAAAACATGGTGCAAATTGTACCTGCCTTCAAAAAAGGGATTTTAATGAGAAATGCAATGGCACAGCAATACTAATCAGTTATAAAAACACAATCCTCCCCATTCCTGCATTTTCCCTCTCTGGAGGGAAGCAAATATTGCTCTGTATTGATCACCCGGGGGGAGGTGAAGTGTTGGTGCATCTGGGGGAGTGAGTGGGTTGGAGCTGAGGCAGAGGCTGCCTGGAAATATGGTTATTCCTGCAAATAGAAGGTGATTGAACTTTCCTTGTCTGCTCTGCTCCTTGCCAGGCACAAAATAACCAGCGAGTGTCCCGTGAGCTGCTCTGTGTCTGTCACACCCTGACAGCTGCCAGGGAAGGATGGAAACCTCGGGATGCTGCTGCAGCTGCAGCCAGTTCCATCATCAGGGAAATTACAGGAATGTCAGCTGCTTTTCAGACCCTTAAGCCTTGGTTCCTGCCTGTAACACAGCAGACATCATCACCTTCTTATATTTAGGGGTGTTCAGCTTTGTATTTTGGTTTTTTCTTTTCGGTGTGAGGGCTTTTTGCAGAGCTGAGAAGTCTCTTGTGTTCTCCTTCAGAGAAAATCAGGTAACCTTTCCCCACAAAATTCCTCTTTTCTATATTGCCAGGGCTGATGGAAGTCAAGGAGGAGCCTGATTACTCCTCCCATGGGTTCCTGGCTGAAGGTAATTTAGTCCTCCTCTCTTTTAATTGAACTACATCTTAATTAATAAAAGGGGTGGGTAGAGCCCATCTACTTCTCATTTCCCCCTCTTATTTCCCCTGTTATTTAGCTGTCTTTACCTCTCCTAGTATTTTCTAAGTCACTGAAACACTGCTGATTTCATCCTTACTTTTCTTTGCAAGTGTTTTAAAAACATCACCGTGGCTTTTTCTTCTTCCAAAATTTAGGAGCTTGACTGACATGCACAAGGATGCAGGTTTTTTTCAAGGTAACTTTCTCATTTTCCATTTTTGATGTTAAAAATACTGGTTCACTTACAGTTCCCGTGTTCCTTCATTTTTTTTTTTTAAGTGAAAGTGTAAAGCTGGTAAATATTTCTGTAGTTGCAATGATGATAATCAGATGACTTTTTTTGGTTTTCAAACCCTGTTTCAGGATGTGTTTTTAAACAACAAAACCAAGCTCACACATTCCCTGGCAGTAATTTGTCTTCTTTATCAAAGTTTTGCTGTGTTAGTATTTATTCCTTGAAAGAATACTTGAAAAAAAATACTATGAAGTAGAATATTTTTAAGACTTTGTCAGAATAATGAAGTACTTTACTGTGATAAAATAAGATTGATTGGCTTGAAGGAGGCTTGTTGTATGTCTATCTCAAGTGGAAAGGGTATCTTCAGTTCATTAATTATCATATATTTTTCTATGGCTCCTTAGAATGGCAAGGTACTAAAAATATACCTTTATATGGAGGTGAAGATGCTTCAGATGTGGATGAGGCACAGATTAACAGTGAATATGTTGAATATTACTCTCCTTTTTTTGCTTTCCTGTTGCAAGTCCTTTCTAAAAATGATGACAAGTTAGCAGACAACAAAAAAAGAGTGACATGTTGAGTGAAAGGCCTGACTCCTGTGCAACATCATTCTTGAGTTAGTGACATTTTACTCCCTTCAAAAGAGGTGCTCTTGGGTACCATTGGTAAAACAGGGCTTGTAATCAGCCCCAGGCTCAACGTTTTGTTGCTTCCATTGCACTTTTGCAGCCTTTTTGAGTGATGTTTCATACATACAATTAAGTGAAAAAAATCTCCCCCTTACCCCCCTAAGGTGAGCTGAGCCACTGTGAAATAATTCCTAAATAAATGTGTCGTCGCTGTGCTTTGTTCAGCTTCTGCTCCTTGAATCCTGATCTTGGGGAGAAAATGAGATCCAGTTCACCAATTTCCTCCTCCCCTCCCTTCCAAATGTTAGTTTTCTTATTTTAATAAAAGCCACTGTGATCATACAGAGAACAAATGTTTGTCAAAACAACACATATATTATGGCTGTGGAGCGTGTCATGATGTATAATTTGCTTTCTTTATCTGAGAGTTATTATTGTTTCCCTTCAAGCCTCTTATATTCCAGGCTAGATGATTTCAATTACTTCAACTGCTGCTGTAGGTCATGTTTTCTGCACCTCTAGTCATCCACTCTTTGTTCATTTTAATTTTATAGAACTGAGAAAGACGAAACAATAACTTGCAAACTACTACTGGTTCAAACTGGGTAAAATGGAGTGGTTACCTCTTGGCTCTGTCAAGGAACATTCCAGTTTACATCTCCAAATGTAGAGTTACTTTTCTACACTATATATAATATAAACCTCATTCCTATCTTATCCCTGTTTCTTCAGAAATTTCCCAGCATGGGTGTCTTTCCCTGTTCCTCTCCATTCCTGGAGTTCACGTGTTGAATCTCTGAGAAGAACATGATCTAAACTTAACATACCTTGGTTTGCTTATATTTGGCAAGAATTAAAAACCTCTTTTCTTATTTTCCTACTTTTTATGTGTATTTTGTTAACATCCCTGTTTTAGTTGTAGTGCTTAGACCATGACAGCATAAGAGAAGGATTTTATTAAGACACAGGAACCCTCTTTATTAAGAGTGTGACTGCAGAGAAGTAAACTGGATTTTGTGACCATAACAGGAGAGCCACAGGAAAGAATAAGGACAGTCATGCCAGAACAGGGAGACAGCTATGAACTTTAAACCATAGTAAGGATGGGTTATAAAGCTTTTTGGTCAAAAAAAAAACCAATGCAAAAACCAAACAAAAAAAGTCCAGCAGAAGTAACTTGCTTAATTTCTGGAAAGGAGAACAAATTGTAGGGTGACTGTAACTTGAGTTGAATTTCTACATTTGAGCTTCTCTCTCGTTTGTAAAATCACTTTACAGCACAAAAGAGCAACAGTTGAGATGATGATTTTCCTGTGACTCTTGGTTCCACCTGTTGTACTGATTTAGCTGCTGCATCTTCCTTCTACTGCATTTTGCTCCAGTGATTTTATGATTTTGTGTCAATAAACCAAATGAGGTCATTCTTGAAAAGTTTTGATCTTTGCAGATTATTTCTGCAAACAGAAATTTCTCCAAATTATATTTCAGGTTGACTTTGAAGCTTTAGTTTTTGAAATCTTTCTAGAATTCATCGGTAGCCACACAGAAACGTGTGTGTGGTGTCAGAGCTCACAGCCCAGGACAGGCATTTTAAATGAAATTAAAACTTCTGAAAACTTGGGGGCTCAGGAGTGACTGTTGTGTTCTAGACAGTTCTGACAGTGGCAGCACATGACTGGAGGAAAGGATGGGCAGAACAAGCTGATTAACTGAGTTTGGAGGAAAAAGTTAATCTGGGCTGACTGTCCAATCCACAAAACCTCAGCACAACAGGCAGCTGCAGATTCCTGTCACTCCAGCAGTGTCAGGATTTTGGAAAGACAGAGAGAGAGAAAGGACCTGGAGACCCCAGAGGAGCATGAGGAACATCTGCTGCTCCCATTCCTTGTGCCCCTGGCATATGGATCCCCAGGAGGGCTGGAATTTCTGCTCTGCTTTTCAACACGTATTTGAGTCCTCTGGGGACCTCTCTGCTCCAAGGTGCTGTGGACACCCAGCTGTCCATCCCCTGCAGCAGATGTGCTCTCCACATGTCCCTCAGACTTAGAAACACTTGTGGAGCAGTGGCCAGCTTCACTCAGCCCCAGGGGAAGGGGATACTGATGAAAAGGAGACAACTTTCCAGGAGTTTTGCCTGATGTTGGCATCAACTCCTCACTCTCCTGCTGTTGCTGGAACCCCCTGGAAGGTTGTGCACTGCCAAAGGAGTGACTTTTCTCTGCAGGGTCCATGAAAGCCTAAAAACATCTTACACCTTGATCACCACCAGTGCAAGTGGGAGGTCTCAAAACCAACAGCTGGTTATAGGTTGGTGGGACAGTGATTGAGAACCACTTAATTCTTCAGTCCTTTTCGGTTTTTACCCAAAATTTATTGTGAGGGCAATTTTTCTGGGAGTTAATTATATATAGATCTAAAAAAATGGTAATTTTATCTCATAAAATGAAGATATTCCTTGGCAAGCCTCCTTTTGAAATCTGCTGTGAAGTTAGCCAAACATGTATTTCTTAATAAAAAAGCAAACACAGCTTGTATATAGTCGGTGCAAGGGTCAGCTCCCCTGGCAGCAGAGTGCAGGGCCTTTATTTGCTGTGTAATTCTGAGTATGTTGTTGCTGCACTGCCCCCAAATTCTTCTTGAGGAGACCTCTCCAGAGCCTCTTGTCCACCCTGTTGGTATTACTTATTTCTTTGGTATATATATTTTCAGCTATTTCCAGTCTCCTTCACTCAGTACTTCACCCACCACAGTCTGGTGATGGTTTTTGCATGTAGGATATGAATGTTTTGGGGAATGGGAGCAGCTGAGTAAAGGAACCAGAATGATAATTAATGAGGGATTTTGGGTGACATTGCCTTTCTTTGGAAAGTATATTCCTACTTGGGGAACAATGCTGCAGAATAATTAAAAAACAACCAACATATGTTCTTTCTCTCAAGGCAAGGAATTTAATCATGCATCATTTTTCTGCATCTGTCGTGAGGCTGTAGGTGCTGACACCTTGGAGTTGTTGGATATTTTGCTCTGTAATTTGCTGAGTATGAAAGTATCCCTTGGCAAGAAATAACGTGAGCCTAAACCATCACTTAAATTTCGTCAGCACCTCATTTTGAGAACTTAGCTGGTTTTATGTGTGTTCTGACCTTCCTATTAGGGGTGAGGAGCAGAAAATTTCTCAGAGGTCTAGAAATTGTTCTTGTATTTTTACTACAAATACCTATATACTTATTCCTGAATGAATAAGGCAACATTCAAGAAATACTAAATGCTAATTCCAATAGCATATCTCTCTTTTTTTTTTTTGGTACTTTTTTTTGTTTCTCTAACTTCTTTTTTTGTAAGGACAAGTAAACTTGATTGTATCAGCAGTAATACATGAAGGATAAGAGAAGGGAAAAACCACCACACAATCCACACAGCTCCCACCTCCACAGCTCAGCATGTCTGCACTATGAGGGATGGGTGAGGCACAGAGCTGGCTGATTTTATTGTCCTTTTAGGATGCAATTCCATGTGAGATGACCTGCGTTCCTGCTGTGTCTGAATGCACCAATAGTTAAAACAAAAATACAAACAAAGCAACCCAGAAACAGTTCAGTGGAGTAATTTTGACTCATGATTGCTGCTTCATTCTTCATTGTTGTGAGTCCCCATCAGCCACTTGCCCACTCCTTCTGCTGGACCATTTTTCTTGTCAATCATCAACTGAGAGTCTCAGGCTCCCATTTTAAACAGCGGGTCTTTTGTTGTCAGAAATCAACTTTATCTTCAAACCAGTTATCTCTTAAATTGCCATCATGGAAAGGGTGGAGGGGAGAAGGTTTATTTTCCAAATTTTTTCTCCAAGAGCTTCCCTTTTATGCCCTGAGCCCCTGGAAGGAAAGGCATCGTTAACACAGCGTCAAAGCATCCCAAGAAAGGATAACCTTTTCTCAAAGCAGGGGTGACTAATGAACAATTCACTTAATTTTTTTAGCCACCCTATCCTTTCAGATGAAAAGCAATAGAAATGCATGTCAAAGAAACCAATCATGGAAAAATCTCTGTGCAATAGGCAGAGTCTGATAGAAAGAGATGATGGTACAAAGGACCGGGAAGAAAAGCAGCTCTTCTTTCTCTTTCTCTCCTTTGTTGTGAGCACAAAGATAAGTGCTTGTCATCAGATGATTTTAATGAACAATCCAGTTGTTTGGGCTGGGTGGTGCATTTCCAGATGCAATCTGGAGGAGCTGTTGGAATGTGAACTGGTTCCTCCCTAAATGCTCCCTCCTCTGGCAGGAGCACTGAGTGGCTGTTAGGGCAGCCCCAGTGGATCCACCCTCCAGAGAGTGCAGGCAAAGACCTGGGAGAAGCAGGAAAAATGATTTTCAGTGTTTCTTCCCCTCCAACACACTGTTCAGGGTTCAGTTTTATAACATTGTGCAGGATCTGTTTGGTTTAAGTGAGAATTTCCATGTGTGTTGAACAGAACAACTGTGGTGGTTATAAAATCCCCGAGCTTTGGGGCTGAAAATTCTGCTGTGTGCAATCAAAAAAAAAAATACACAAACACAGAGGCATAATGTGAGCTGCTTTGTTGCACTTATTAGCTTGTTTTGGGAATGTCTGTGTGGGAGGCAGGATGCAGAAGTGGGAGGCAGACAGAAGATCACTGGCAGGAGTAACTGAGCATCAAGTTACCAAGAGATTCAACTGGTAAGGACACAGAAAATCTTTAATATTCAGTGAAACTCTCTGGTAGCAAGGTGGTTGGAGAAGTCATATGAGGAATCTGTTTTTAACAAACACCTCTTAAAATTCCAGGCAAGTTTTGAGCAAGTCAGGATTTGTGGGCAGCGTTTGCTGCCAGTCACTGTCCTCTTTCCCCTCACATTTTGTTACCACAATCTTTTTGATGATCTGTTGGAAAAATCAGGCCTCAAGCTGTGCTTTTTTTCCCAGGAGTGGCTGCCTTTCTCTTCTTTCCATCACTTCAAAATCCCAACAAGTACATGCAAATCCTGAATGTTACATTTCTGTGATTGATTCAATAATTTCTCAAAAGCCAAGCATAAAAAAGAGCTCTCCATGCAGAGAAGTTGAGAGGACTCCAGTGTGTGAAGAACTCCTATATTGTTAGCAGTAATTACAATGTTCCCTTTTTCTCACTAATGGTTATATTGCTTGTATTATTACTTCTTTTCTTATAAAAAGAATTATGTCCCTGGAGCTTTGTGAGGAGATTCAGATCTGCTAACTAGACCCAGGGAGGTGAAGTGAAATTCTTATTCACTTAAAACATCTCATAGTGAAGTATGGAAATAATAACTAGTTGGAAAATTGAAGTGCTGTCCACGGTTAGTATTTTGTGTGTAGTTTTGACTGTAACTACTGAGGGCTTATATTGGAATCCAATGACAAATTTATAGTTTTATGCTTAAATCTAAGGAATTAAATACAAGTATTAGAGGTCTCCTGGATGATTGGGCTTAATTCTGATTTACTTAAAAAGATCAGCAACTCAATATTGAGTGAGCCTTTCCTGCTGGCCCTTCATGAAGAGCACAAAGAGCACTCAAAGCTCTGTGAGGTGCTGGCTTCTCACTCTCACAGCTGGAGGGATTGGATTTGGAAAGAACTGGCATCTTTCCCTCATTTTGCACTACCCATGACTAAAATATGCTGGCTCAGCTCTGCACCCTGTCCCTGATGGGGACGAGAACATCCTGTGAGTTTACAGAGGTGGGAAATCCAAGGAGGCTTTAGGAAGGGTCTCCTGGGATATTCTTGCTAAAGGAAGTTCAGCTTTCTATTATTATCATTGCTATTCTTTTGGGATTACATATTTACCTGTCCCTTAACAATCAGGGGTCTTGTTTGACTGTTTTTCTTTGCTGTGAATCTTAAACATAACACAGTGCAGCAAATGTGGATTTCAGTTCTTTGCCTCTAGAGATCAAACCCTCAGATTCCCAGCTGGAAAACTCTAGGGATTGATGGATGACATCTTCATGATACAGTAATCTGAAGTAATTAAAAAATACAAGTCATGAATAAAAACGTAACTTGAACAAAACCTAGAATTAAAATGCATATTTTATCCATTTTATCCAGCCTTCTTATCAAAATGATAGTGCTTTGTCTGACTTGAAACATTAATTGGGTACTGCAGGTAAAGGATCAAGGGAAACTGTGCACATGAAAATGTGGCTTTGCTGATTCTGCCTCATCTGCATTTCCCAGCTGTGAGCAGCAAAGCAGCTTGAGGGTTTTAGATGAGAACCCCTGGTAAAAGAGCAATCCTTGCCCCTCACTCTAAACCAGACCACGCTCCTCCACCTTCCATGGAATCCCAGAGTGGATGGATTGGGAGGGACTTAAAGCTCATCCAGTTCCAACCCCCTGCCATTACAGGGACACCTTCCACTCTCCCAGGTTGCTCCAAGCCCTGTCCAGCCTGGCCATCCCTTCTCTTTTCAACCCAAACAAAAGCATTTTGCTTTCTGATGATAAAATAGATCCATATTTAACAGAAATAGTTTTGAAATGTCTCTTGCATTTGAGTCCTCAATTAAGAAAATCCTGCCTTAAATCCCTTTTGGTTCCTTTCCTAATGAGAGCAACTAAATCCAGCTTAACGTGGCCTACTCTGAACTTCCCTGACTCTTTTGGGAAGGGGAAGAACTCCTAAAATTCACATCTCTGCTGGTCCCTTGAACAGAAAAAGACAATACCTCCTAAAAATGTAATAGTCCAAGCACATGAGTGCTGGATATGATGGATGTTGACCCATAGATGAGAGTAAACAAGGTAATAGGAAGATATTTGTCAGCTTGATAGGGGCTGATCCTCACACACCTGTAGGCAGCCTCCTATCAAAACTTCTTAAAGTCTCTAAGAATGGTAAGAAATGGGGGTAAAAAAGGCATAAAAAGTGGAAATATAGATGTCACACCAGCAGGCCATGCAAGGAGGGTGATCTGTGCAGCAGAATTTAGAGTGAACAATGAAAAAAATTGTAATAAAGATGTAAACTTGAAATAGAGCTTTTTGCTTCGGAAATCTAGAAAAAGCATAACTTTTTTTAGAAAATATTTATTTTTGGAGTGAAGATGCCTAAAAGTCTCTGTGAGCTGGAAGGAAAAATGAAGGTATTATCTGGGAAGTAGGACTGGATGGCTGTTGTTACAGGGAGAGAGAAGGAGAGATTTGGGAAGGTTATGGGAATTTCTGGGTTTAGCTATACTGGGCTTGAAACAGTGGATAAAAAAAGTCTGGGGAAGATGTTTTATGGTGTTTTAGAAAAGTAACAATTAATGAACCAGATTAATTTTCCCATTTTAAGGAACTGGATCCATTTATTGCCTACCAGTTTCTAGTTCAAATATACAGTGTGCTGCCTTGTTTGATGAACAGGAAAATACACTTCTAGTCACCATTTTAGGTACCTAAAACTTTTTTTCAATTTCCGTTATTATTAATTTACAGAAGCTGAATTTAGTTTGTGTACCTAAAAGGCAAACATTGGAAAACTTCTACTTTGTTATTCTTTCATTCTCCTGTTCAACTGCTCTCTCCTCTGTGGTACAGAGCTGTTCTTCCAACATAAGTGCTTTGGATGAGTCAGTCTTACATTTGTCTCACAGGGACTTGGACCTTTTGTTTTGGGTCTGGACACTGTCACTCAGCAGTGTTTGTATAGAGAAGTTTTCTATTTCTATTTTAAGTTGGTTTCAATTTCCTTCTTGGCTATATTTAATGAGAATCTATTATTACAGTCCATTTCTCCAGAGTAAATTGATTAATATAGCTTTTGCAACATTCCATAAATTAGAAATATTTCCTCTTTATTACTTAGTGTGGCTGTTCCATTTATTAACTTTTGTTGGGCAGGAAAAATATCCTGGATCTTTCCCTTGTGAGCAATTCTCTGTGAGTTGTTTTGTTTCATTGGATTCAGAGTTAGCTTCCAATATGGCAAAGGAAAGGATGAAGAATTTAAGGACAAACAAGTATTTTGGCATTGCATTAAAATATTGGGTTCTACTTGGCTCCTAATTTCAGCTCTTGCTGTTGCTGCTGTCTGACCACAGCCTTGTCAGAATTTCTTCTGTATTAGAGGTCCTGGAAGGGGTAAACAAATGTTGATGTATTTCTAAGCTGGAAAAGTTGCCCAAAAAGGGAAATCATGGAGGCCTTATCTGACCAAAATACAAGTAGTGCCCTTGTAGCTGGTCTCTGAAGTAATTTGAGACATCTTGAGGGATCCCCTGTGCCTTTGTGCCTCTGATTCCCAGCCCTAAACAGGGGAACAGACATATGGCACAGCCCTGGGCTTTACTCTGTCAGCTCTGTGCTCAGCTTTGCACAGGGGCCAAGTCCTTCCAAAAATAAGAGCAATAATACTGATATTTTTAATCTTATTCTATGATCTCGAAATATCTGGTTGAGTGATCTCATTCCTCTGTTCCTGCCCAGCTCCCAGAGGGCTGGCAGAGGAGGCCAGAGGCAGCTCTGGGCTTTCATCCCTCCACAAGGGTTTCTATCAGATCTTGGCTCTTCCAGTGCTCCTTCTGAGAGCTTTGCAGGACATTTTACTGAGCCAAACACCGAGGACAGATACTTGGAAGAAAATCTTGTGGAAGTCTGGACTCTTCTGGAGTCTCTTCCTAATTTTTCACAGGCTAAAGGAAGTACACATTGCTTTGGCCAGAGTCCTCGGGCTCCTGCTCCCAGTCAGGTGCCCCTCTTCCTGTGGCACAAGGACTTGGGGAGGTGTGTGGTGCCATCTCTGCCCTCATCCCAAAGAGGAAAGGGGGCTGCACACTCCTCTGCCCTGTAGTGAAGAGCTGCAGGAGCCTCTGCAGCTGCTTCCCTGGGCAATAGGTGGTGTTTGTGTGAGACACAAATCACTGCTCCTCCAACTTCCCTGCAGTGCTGGACCTTGAACTGAAGCCCAAAGTAAAGCCTGACTTGGTTAAGTCAGGAGGGGTCTGTTGCTGATTTGATTAGAGCTTGGACTTCATCTTTTCTTATGGAGCCAATGGGCAGCTGACTGGGCAACACATGCTAACAAGTCTTTTCCTCTTTGAATAAAACTGGTGCAGGAGTGTTTAACTTCCAGTTTGAGAGCATTGGGTTGCAAAGTGAAGCAACATGTTCAGTAAATGCCTCAACACTCAGCCCTGTTCTCTGCAAGCCTGTGGACCTTCAAACAGGGTCACTGTCTCTTCTCATAGATAGGTTGAATAGTAATGAAGGTAGAAATCTAAAGGAAAAAGAGAAAACCAAAGCCTTCTCTGAGGATTTGGTGCCTGGGAGTGGAGCCCCAGAGGGTGTTTCTGTGCTGGCTGTGTCAGGCTGTGCTGTGGTGCTGGAGGAGCGAGGGAATGTCTGTGCCTGAAGTGAGATTGCAGAATTCATGCAAATCTTTTGTGTCTGTCTTTAAATATAGCTTCTCTGCATGCAATTTCCTATATTGGTTTGTGATAAGGAACAGTTTTCATGTCTGCTGCACTACAAACTCCTCCATCTATCAGTGACTCATCTGGCAGAGCAGCACAAAGGAACAGCCTGGACTGGAAATGCTTCATATGTGGATCTGACAGAGATTCAGGAATTTTTGAAACTTTCCCAGCACAAGAGATTTTTTTTCTCTTTCCCTTGTCTACCCCTGGCTTAACACTCATTCCAAATTTTTAAAGACTCAGGGGAAAAAAACCCCAAACCTTAAGAAGATGATTAAGGCATTGTAGTGTAAAAGGAATGAAGCAAAATTATTGTCACAAGTCTGTTCTTTTTCCTGCTCTCTTTAAACATTATGAACTTCACTCATAGTTTGATTCATTTCCACAGCCTCATTTGTGGCTGTTATCTGTTTCACAAGGAAAAGCCATCAATTCTGACACCACTTAATTTACTTTTATTGGAATACAATAGCAGAAACAAATGCTTATGTGCGGATTTGATTATACAGAAAATTAATCTTCTTTGCACTTTCTATAAATACGAATGGTTGCCCGATATTTCTCATTTTATTGCTGCCTTTTTCAGGCATTTCCTTCTCTTTGGAATTGCTTGAATTTTGGTATTTATCTCAAGGTGACAGGTAAGCATGAAAATCCTCTGAGGGTTTTTTGTCCTTTGGCTGCAAGAGTCTCAGGGATGTATCTGACACAGAAACCACAATCCTATGGATAATTTCTTAACCAAGTAAATTTCTACTGTGTACATCCAATTACCATGAAAATCAACCTCCTGCTGTTAGAACCTTTCACAGTTCATTTTTCAATTTAAAATAATACGCTATGAACTCTTGTTCCTCAAGGATTATTAAATTGTCTTTTAAAAGTCTTCCCAGTGATCGCCAGGTTAAGACACACAAATCACAGAATATCCTGAGCTGGAAGGGACCCTCAGGGATCACTGAAATCCAACTCCTGGACAGGACTCTGCACAGGACCTCCCCAGGAATCACACCCTGTGCCAGAGAGCCCATAACAGCAAAAGATCAGTCAATAATACTATTAAAGTAAAAAATAACTGCTCACTCTGCAAACCTTCTAAGGCCACTTTCTCCTAAGAGACATTAATTACAGCTCAATTCTTGCAGGTTCTCATTTGCTGCATAAAGGACAATAAAAATTGTCCTGTTGTGGACATTTCTGTTTGCCAGGGGACAGCTGCCCCTCAGCTCTATTCCCATCAAAGCACGACCAGAAAATCTAAATTTCAAAGCATTTCAAAGGTAAAAAATAATCTGTTTAGAGGCCATAAACATTTTTTCTTTTTATTCTGTAGCTGCTCTGTAAGGGACAGTCAAGGTTACACAATGACTCGATGGAAACTTAGTTTTAGCACAGGAGACACCCCTGGGTTTTCCACTGTGACCTGTTTCAGTTCTCATGACTGTGAGGATCCTGTAGTTCCCCTGTGTGACAATGTACCCCTGGCAGGCCTGAAATGCCAGTATTCCAGATTCTGAGCTTGCAGGCTGCTTTTTTTGGTGTGTTTATCTCCGTGGCTGTGGTTGGGGCATTCTCCTGCTGTCACTGAACAGCCACATGAATATTGCTCATGATGTGCAGAAATCGTGTGGGAGGCAGGAACAGCATAAATGACACATCAGGGCTATTAAAGCAGAGGCTGATGTCGGTGGCAAACTGTGGTTAAATCCTGTCAGGGAGAAGCTTTGCAAATTACTACGTCAGGTGTTGGTCTCTCTCATTGTGCTGAGAAGTCCTGCTTGATTTTTGATGTCCTCAGTTGGCCCCAAGCAATCAGGAAAGCACAGAAAGGATGAGTGCTCTTGAGACAGGAAGGTTTAATCCTCTGTCTGCTCTCCAGCCAGAGCCTGGAGGATCTCAGCTCACAGCAGAGGGGTCAGTGGGGAAGCTGGGAAAAAAAACCCTCTTACCAAACCCCAAACTTCTTATGGAGACGCATCAATTTTGACATGAACTCCCTTGGAAAGTTTCTCAAAGCCAGGAGATGTGGCTGAGAGCTGCCTACAACAATCCTCTTAAGGTGTGAGAGATTCAGACGCTTGGGGTTGGATTTGGGACCTGCTGGATTGCTGCCCCTCATCCCTTTGCTCAGCAGCCCACCCAAAACCCAACAGAGCCTGGCATGGCTCTAACAGGAGATTCAGCTCCCCTTTCTTGCCCCTCAGAAGCTCCTTGGGGCTGCTGTGCCTGTGCAGCCAGGAGCTGGGGACAACAGGGAATCATTCCCAGCCATTTGTGCAAAAGCCAAGGGGACTCCTGGTTCTCCTTTCTACTGTTTAATTCACTAAACGCTTCCCTTCTGCAAGAAAAGTTTTAATAAGATAAATTTTCAAGTCCATGAGAGAAATTAAATAACTAGAAAATATATAGATTTCAAGCTTTCCTAAAGCTTTAGATATGCTACCTGGTATTAAATCAATAATTACTGAATTAATCACTGGACACCAAAAATCCCAAAATAGCAAAATGAAAATAATTTTTAAAAAAGACAAAAACCCCACCACCCCTTAGTTCAGAAATTGCTTAGGTTTTTTTGTTTGTGGGGTCTTTTTAATAGCATAAATCTGCAATGAAGCATTCTTTTGAATGTTCCCATTGCCCTGGTGATGGGGAAATTGTTTGATAGGAAATGAAATGCTAATTATACCTAAAAAAGGCAGCATCTCTTCGATCTGCATAACCTGACTTGTATGGCTGTCAGTAACACATCAAACCCCTAAACAGGCAAGTCTAGTATTTATGAACACAATCCTGCATTTTAAGAGCTCTTTTGATTCTGAATAACTGTACCTTGGAGCAGCAGATCCGTGTGCTGGGATCCAGGACGGGAGTGGGGCAGGAATTTCTAAACGAGATTGGGAAGTAAAAGAACTTTTTTAGTCACTAAGGAGCATCTGTTGCACTGGAGACTGTTCCAGACTTACATAAAGGGTATTGTCAATTATAGATAACCCTTGGTAATTAAGTATTGATCTCATTTGCTTTTTATGCAAAAAAAAACACCCTTGTCCCCACACAGCTGAGTTTGTCACTTTAAAAGGCACAGTCCATTTGACTGGCACTCCCTGTGTGTTGGCATGTTGGATGTAACTCCCTGTGGGTCAGCTCTACCTCCTGAGCTGGAAATGTAGGTCAGCTGCTTCCGTGGAGCCCGTTCCTCAGCTGGAAAACACAACTCCTCACACGCAACTTCCCAGCGTGCTGCGTTCCTGTGCCTTGTAACAAAGATCATTTTGCTGGAGCAGAAAGAGGTCCAGCTGATTTTTTTTTTTTTTTGCCATTAACAGTCCTACCAGCCTTTTTAAATCTGCCCTGGACCACCCATGTCACCCTGATATCCTCAGGGCCAGTGCCCATTGTTTGTGGCTGTTATCTGCCACCATTCAAAAGAGAAGAAACAATTGACAATAAAAGCCCAAACAATAACTCCTAAGAAAAAAAAAAAAGACAAAACAGGCAAGCAAAAATAAAATCCCACCAGCTGGTGATGCTGGGGAGGAAAATTAAGTGGCTGTGGCAGCAGTTTAAAGGGAGCAGCTCAGCAAAGGTTAAAAGAGAATTGGAAGCAGCAGGTCCTGCTCTCTTCCCAATTTTAAAGATGTACGTAGGACTCACTGTTGAGATTTACAGGTTTGAAGGCTATGGAAGAAAAATGTGTGAGTTGATTGAAGGTGATATTTCACACCACTGGAATTAAAGACTTGTCCAGTGCCAGACCATCCACAGGGGCTGGAGGAGATGCACTTTTACTGTGGGGGTGACCGAGCACTGGCAGGGGTTGCACAGAGAGGTTGTGGACTCTCCATCCTTGGAGATATTGGAAAGCCATCTGGACATGGTCCTGGGCAGCTGCTTGAGTAAGGGGTTGGACCAACATAACCTCCAGAAGTCCCTTCTAACCTCAACCAGCCTTTTGTTCTGTGAATTCAAAATGTGGGACCTCAAACGAACATGGCAGCCCTTGTTAAAGTTACTGTCATTAACTGCACAGTTGTTGTGACTGGACTCTCTTGGGTTTGTGTCTTGCCTCATTTTTTTGTTCAGCCCAGAAATTCCTTTGCTTTCCACACAGGCTGGTGCTGAACTATTTCTGTGAGTTTTTTTGCCCTGAGCTACCTCGGGGTTTTCAAACCTGAAGGCAGCTTGGTTTTGTCCTCACTGTGACTCTGCCTGACTCGTGCACTCCTGACCCCTCCAGAGCAGACTGGGGGGTAGAATGGCCTAGAAAAACCCCCTCTTGTCACTGCAATCACAGCTTAAGAGGAATCTGAATTTCATATTCTTTCCAATCTCTGCATGGTTTCAAATGGATTTTTTTTTTAAAGGGACACTTTGTTTTGCTGTTGCTTTTTTTTTCCCTCTTAGTTTCAAGCACCATTAAGTTGCCTCCTGCAGTTTTGCCTCATCTCCCTGTGCAGATGCTGCTGTTGGTTTATAGAAGCTACTGTGGCCTTCTGAGAGCCACGTATTTATCTTTTGAAACATGATCAGGAAACTGCAGCTGTTTTTTTTCCCCTTAAAACACTTGATTTTTTTCCCTTAAGAAACCCACTGACTCACATGTAATGCTCTAAGTCCCTCTTTTAGTAGTAACGTTGCTCTCTCTTTTGTTAAACAACTACTTCACCATCTCCCAAATACCCATGTTTTAACAGGAAAAAGCCAAATTCCCTGCCCACAGCAGGGGGGTTGGAACTAGATGATCTCTAAGGTCCCTTCCAACCCAAACCATTTTATGATTCAATGATTCTAGTAAATTATTTGGCATATTTTCTTGCTCCTTTGTACAAACTCTTGTGCAGCTTCTCCTGCCCGTTTTCCTCTGTTCCCATCATTTTGCCTCAATGGAAATTCACCAGCAGCACTTAAGTTCCAAACAAAAATAAAAAAAAGCTCTAGGAGGGAACAGTTTTCTTTTTCTTAGGCAACACATAATTATCCACTCCTCGGTTCATATGAAATTTGTTTTCCCATTAGGCTTACAAGGGGCTGCAGCTGTATCTTTCCCTTCAATCTCCCAAAAATATTCCAGTGTTAGATTTGCTTTCTGGTCATTTTAGAAAACCAATTTAAAGCAAAAAAAAAAAAAAAATCACCAAGTTGCCACATCTGGAAACTACCTCCCAATATTTATCTGCCCACACAGGGATGGCTCTGATCTACTGGCACAGGCTCTTTTTATTTACTGTAGTGGAGGAGATGGTTCTATACCCAACACTCCAGTACTGCAGTACATTGATTTTGGCCTCAGGAAGTTGTGGAGCTGTAGTAGTGATGGTTTGGATTCCCCTGGCTGTGTAAAGAGATGAAATACTCAGCCAGGCTGTGAGGGAGGTTGCAGATTTACTCAGGATTTCTGCTCAAAGACAGGAACTGGCTTTGCAGCTTCCTTTGCACAAAGACTCAAATTTGATGTAACAAGGATTTTGCCCCCGCTGCAAAAGCAGGTCTCTTCAAATCTTGTTTATTTTTGATTTTGACACACTGAAACCATTTTATAATCTCTGCATTTTTACAGGGAATAATGACTCCTCTGCTCTTTTTTTCTGCAGCCTAAACAGTGGCATTTTAAGACTTACTCTGAACAAAAGAGTTTAGTTCAGTATTCACAGGGAATAGGGGTAAAATGTTTTCACCCTTCTTACAGTTAAACAGCAGACTGGAGAAGCAGGAAGGGTGCACAGCCTCTGAAAACTGAAATAAATGTGAAAGTATAAAGTGGCCACAGTGACCTCTGTCTGCACAAATTACTCAGGTTTGGTTGGGGTGAACACACTCCCACTTCCTGAAAGAAAACCCTTTTGAAAAGGGTTTTGAAAAGATGTGTTTCCTCTGTGTGAGCCTGAGCAGGACCCTGTGTTACCTTCTAAAGCTTTCCATGGAAGCCTTGGGTTCTATCTGTAGTCAGCCTTTGTCAAAATAAGCATGAAAAAAAAAATCAAAAAAATTTTCTCACTGGTCATAATTGTGAATCAAAATCTGTCTCCACTTATAGACTCACACCTTTATTTATGAGGAAAAGAGGGACAGGAAAGCTCCAGAAGGAGCATCATTCCCACTGTCTCGGGGTGCTGGGGGTCATCAGCCTCAAGGGAAGCCCTGTAAACTTAATGCTCTTTCTGCCTTTTGTGCTGAGGTTTATTTTAGACCTTTGGTTGTGTGCTGAGGGTTCTGGGGCCACAGAGCCAGAGATAGTGGTAAATAGTCCCTTGTGATTCCCATGTGCTGTGTGTACAGTATTCTCATACTTGAGTGTTCTCTTAAAATTCTGAACTGGTGGAGGAAACAGTGTTAGATTTCCATCAGAACTTGGAAAAAGAAAGATTCCTCTCTTCTCACATTATCACCTTGATTAATCTCGGTGAGATGCATCTTCTTGCCTTTCCAAGTTTCTCAGGAGGAGAGTAGAAGGTAAATGGCTTTCATGAATCATCTCTTATTGACAAGGCTGTCTATCTGTGTTTTGGGGAGATAAGGGCTTTTTATCTGGCTTTCAGAAGAGGTTGTGGACTGAATGCATATGGCAAAAATTTACAGAATATTCTTTTCCTGCTGCTTTAAGAATCACAGATGCAAACAAATAAAACTGATGATAGAAAGGTGTTTTATTTAATGCTTTATTTTACGAGTCTTGGCCACGGACTTTGTCTTAACACAAGGAAGCATCTCCTAAAGATTGGGATGAGTCCCAGATCACACCCCTGATGAAATCAGCCTTTTGCAGTGATGTTGCTGACATGGTGGACGTTGTTTTCCAGTGATGGTTCAGTCCAGGTCTGTGAAGGTGACTCCAAGAGCAACAGAGATTCCTTTTGTTTCCTGCAGAAATCACTGGCTCTTGTTTGCCCAGTGACATGTTGGGGTGTGCTGGACTGAAAGTTGTGTTATCCCATCAGCTTAAGGTGTGGCAGCTCAATAATGCTCAGTTGGTTTGTGATTATGAGAAGATATAAAAAAAAAAGAAATTAATCTGGCTTCATTTAAAACTTTACTGAATCTCAGGCATTTTTTTGCAAAATTTATACTGACTCCAGACAAAGCACAAACAGGCCTGATAAAGATCAGCAAAATCTGTTTGTTCAAATGATCATTAGAAAGAGGATTTTCGTTTAATAATCTTTATTCCAGTCACCACTGTGAAATCACAATAACAGATAAAGCATCATCCACCATCTGTAATTCATTAAGCAGCGCAAGCTCAACTGCAAGTGCAGAACCCGCAGTAATTACATTTGGGTAATTTTTTCAGGAAATACTTTTGCACAGTACGGATCTACCCAGACAATTTATTTGCAAAATACTGACTTGCTGCTGGTTGGAAAAAAAAAAAGGAGAGTTAAAGCAACCAGGTTTCTTGCTCATAGAGTTTGGCCTCGCTTTTCTAGAGCTGAGACAGCAATTTTTCTGGCTCAGCTTGAAAGAGGAACTTAAAAGTGATGGGTCATTGGCTTTAACAAGAAGGACTGAAAGCAGTTTGAGGTCTCAAGTGCAGCATCAGGACAGAGAAGGATTTAGGGTGATATTGTGATTGAAATATTTCAGGGAAAGGCTTCTAGATGGAACCAAGGTTATGGAACAAAAGCCAAGGCAAAAAGGAGCTGTCAGGCTTGATTTGAGTCAAGAAGATAATGGGAGAGGTAGACTGTGAATTATCCTGTGCCTTTTTTTTTTTTTTTTTGGAAGAATTTTAGAGATGACACACACCCCCTAAATATTGTGTTCTGGAGTTATGGGAGATGAAAGACATGTCTACATCTGGTGAATAAATTAATTTCTAATGTTAGTCAGTTGTTAACTCTCCAAATTCAGGAACATTTGGCTGGATGGATGCATGCAATGATCTTGTGGCAAGTGTTCAGGCTGAGCTTCATCTAGTAGGGGCTAAATATTTTACAAATAGTAACTCGATTCTCTAAGAGGTGGATCTGTCCTTTTTGACTCAGTTGTCCATAACTATACCTTAAATCACTGCCTACATTAATTCTTGTCAGGAGGAGAATAGGTGTGCTGGGAATAGATTAAAAACATCCAAGCAAAGCACATCCTGCCCCAGGAGTGGCTGTTCCTTCCCTTTGACAGCAGGGACAGTCTGTGTGCCCAGTTGAGATTGTCATTAAACCCTCTGCTCTGTCAAACCCCTACATTGAAGTGAGATGAATCCCATTTCTAGGAGGTATAAAAAGGAGGCAGAAATTTGCTGCAGCAAAAAACTTCTCGTGCACAAAGGAGCCAGTGGAAAAAGGCAAAGCTCAGGCTGAGCTGTGAGGGATCGATGGAAGCTCCTTTGGCTGGGTGGGAACAAGAGAAGGAAGGATGACCTGCTGCAGGGAATGATTGCTGGGGAATTCCTGGGGGATCTCAGCTAATGGAGTTGCAGCTTAATTAAACCTCATCACTCACAGCTTCCCTTGATTGCTTGTCTTGAATAAATAGAGGAGGGAGGCAAACAGTGCAAGCTCTGACAGGTGAGTGGTCTGTTCACAATAATGAGTGTGAACTGTGCAGTAACTGGGGGGGTCAGGCTGGGGAGGAAAGGGGGATTTTTACCAGGAATGTTCTTCCCAGTGATTAGGAGTGGGCTGGTCAGGACTGCTTTTGTTTGTAAGCACAAAGGAAAGAGATAAAATAAGCTTTAAATGGGTGATCTGAAGGTTTTTGGAGAGAATCCACAGCATAAGGATGCTCCCAGGCTGGCACAGCCTGGCAGGGTGGGGTGGAGCCCTGTCACTATGGGGTACATGGGACACTATGGATTTCACTTCTTAAACTCATTGCTTTAATCTGGGCAGAAATTAAAACCTGGGGTCTAATGAGAAGGCTCATATACAATCAAAACAAAGTAGGAGAGAGGGGTATAAACCCAACTGGCTAAAAGCAGTGACTGACATTTAAAAAAAACCCATAATTTCAGAAGTTTTCACTGGAAAATTGCCACGTACCTTGTCAGACTGTCATCTCCTGACCTGTGCTTGAGTAAAAGGAATGTTCTTTCCCTTTTTCCTGCTCTTACCACATGTGCATCCGGCCCCTAACCTACTTGGGGACTTGTGGCACTGTTTGAAGAATAAATAGTTATCTGATCTCTGAGTCCAAGCTGAACAGCATAAGAAAGGGAAAAAAAAATTGGGATACAGAGAACCTACTTTCCACCACTATTTCATTTTTTTTTCCCCCAAATAAATGTCTAATCAAAAAAGAAAGTTCTCCTACCTCTGTCCTTTAGCTGGTACCATCCCTTTCTGAAGGGCAGGGAAGTTATATGTAGCAGAGATATTAAATAACCCCAAATGTGTTCCAGAAAGAAATTACCATCCTGGGCTCGGTGTGGAATATTTTATATTGCTTTATACACAGCATGCAATACACTTCAGCAATGATGTTTGAAAAAAATCTTTAATGGGACAGTCAATCCCCTTTTGCTCAGATATTTGCATAGTTTTACCTATCAACAGTTGAGACAAAGTTACTCAAAGCTCAGTCACCTCATGCAGGATTCTTAAATGTCACAGTTGACTATTACATAGATTAAAATCAGAATATGAGCATGGGGTATTTAACATACCAGTTAGATTTACAGAAGATATGACATGAAATCCAGGATGTAAAAGGCCAGAGAGATTTCTAAATATTTCAGTGTTGTTTGAAAGGTATGTTAAGTTTTTACTACTTTCTCTTGATGATGTATCACATATCTATTGTTCATAAATCCTATTTTCTTGCAACCTTCTGTCCAAAACTGGAGCATGTCGAGTGTGACTTTAAGTGACTTACAGCTGTTCTCAACATGGGGGTGAAAGACCTATTTCCCTGCCTTTCAGAGGTGACAGCATTGACATTTTGTTTTTATCATGGAACAAATGTGCAGCTTCAAGACTGCTCAAGTGCTGCTGCCTTTGAAACGGAGTGCATTTCAAATGCTCTGAGGGGGTCATTCAAAAAACTCATTTTCCAGCATAGCAGAGAGCAACAAATATGTGCTCCAGGCACAGGAAGAAAACAAAGTGTGTCAGGGGTGGTTTAATGCAATGGAATAGAAACTTATTTGAAGTCAATTGGCACCCACACTGATTTACTGTGGTGGTGCTTGGGATACATCTGTCTCCTGTTGAACTGATGTTGAAGGAATTTGTAGTGTTTAACCCCTTATTCTCCAGGTTGCTAAATAGGTGCTAAGAGGCTGTTGTGCCTTTGATTTGCTTGGGTATCAAGCAAGACACCCAGTGATGATATCAGTGTGTAGCTGATCAGGAATTTTTGGAGCTGTAAAATTTCACACCGGAAATATTTATTTGTGTAATATTTGTAATATAATTCCCTTCCCCCCATACTGAGTCTTGTATTGTGTCTGAAAAACCCTTCACACTGAAGCAAATTGTGGGAGGGGGGCTTGGACTTGGAAATTGGATTTTTTGGAGGGTCTCAAACCACGACACTCAGTAAAGATGCTCCACGTGGTTTCTGAACTGTCACCTTGTGGTAGAGTTAAATAAGTTAAATAACCCCCTGTGCTGAATCTGGCACTTTCCATCTCTGACATTGTCCTGTGGCATTTTGGAGTCTGTGCTTCAAGTTCATCCTGCATATTTCCTGTGCTGGATCCTTGAGTGATGAGAGAGAAATGGAGGTGGGAATGTCAATGCTGAGGGACGTGGCAATGCTGGGGGCAGGGTTGGAGGAAAGGTGCCCTGACTGAAACTGCAGCTTCTTAATCCAAATATCAAAACTCAGGGTTAAAACCCCTATCTCTGAGCTCACTTCATATGCCAGGGACTGCACTGACAGTGGTGAGAGAAATCTCATATCATTGAAGTGTTGGTGTACAGGACAAAAGAGGAGGTAAAGGAATAAAAGCTCTATTCCTTTCTTGAGTTCCTCTTATCCAAGGCTGATGAAGCAAAGGCAGTGGCCAAACTGGAAACAGGCATTTAAGAAAGGAAAATAATTGACTGCTGGCCTTCAAAAAGGGTCTGATATGAGTTTATTTTCTGCAGTGTTCTACTTACAGCATACAACAGAATTTAATGTTGGAAGCCAGGTGTCATGTCTTGATAATTATTTAAATTATTCCCCAGATGTCTGTTCATGTGATAACTTCATTCTGTGGCTATGAGGTTATCTTACTGGACAAATAAACTTGTCCTTGGAAGGCAAACAGGCTTTACTGAATTAGGGAATACACCCAGAAAGAGATCTATTGATGTAACATGTCTCTCAGGCTGAATTTTTATCACCGGAAGTAAGGACTTTGCCAGGCACATCTGATGCTCACAGTGTAGCTGTCATGACATGGATATTCTTTATTAAAGTATTTCAGATTGCTGGGATTCACCCACAGGCAGGTTCCACTTTGGCATCTGTATTTTCTACTGTTATGTTCGTTTTATGAAAGTGTCAAATTGAGGGGTTCTTTAAAATGGTGTTGAGAGCTTGTTTTGTTTTTTGGGGGGGTTGTTTTCGATCATATTTCATAACACAACAATCATGACATTAGCACAGAGTTTGCTAAAAGGAACTAAGTAACACACACACAGATATTTGATGGTTTCAGACTATTTTTTTCTGCATCTTTTCTTCTGTGCTGAAAATGCTGGAGGTTTGGACCATCATTGGCAGAGTTTGTGTTCATTCCCTAAGAGGTATCAAAAATAAGGTGTTTTTAAAGGGCCAGGAACAGCGAATATTTCTGGGAAATATTCTGAGAAAAGTGTTTTTGTGCTTAACTTTTCAACCAGAACTGAAAGCTCAGTGTTAACATAACATTTTCCACCGAGTGGCCATTTCTGTGATCTGTGGTTAAACACTTGTTTTAAAAACGTATTATAACATCAATATTTTGCATTTTCCCACTTTAAAATGATGGCACGTTTACAGATTGTGCTCTGGAATCAGACAGTGAAAATAAGTATAAAATATCTTACTATGAAAAAGGAAAAACGTCTCTTTGACCTATAATTAACGTAATGTAAAAAAGCAGTTGAGATTTTGTAATTCTCTAGTTTTCTTTTGCAAAAAAAACCCTAATTTCTGAAAAGAGAATTTCCCATTATGTTCTCATTCTTACATGGAATAGTTGGTTTTATTTTTTGTCTTTCCCACCCTCTGAAATATTCATTACATAGAGATATTTTCATTCCAAACAACAAAAACCATATTCTTCTCTTTTTGGGGCTCTTATTTCAGGTGTCCATGTGCATTGATTCCCATGAAAATGAATTAGCAATGAGTCCTGTGCTGATTTTTCTGCATGGACAGCATTTTAGGGAAGAGCCTTATCAATACTCTTGTCCATGGGAATACTTGTAAAGTAATAAAAGTATGGGAAAATCACATGATTACTGTGAATTCTCTCTAGTAATCACAAAATTGTGCTCAATTTTGTACCTTGTGGTTTTCTTTTCCCTTAGGTAGTTATTTCATTTCAGAGCAGAGGAAGACTTGGCATTAACAGATGTAAATGTTCTCCACTAGGCAATTAGAATAAAATCCTTTTTCCTTGAAATTCTGCCAATTTACAATACTGTGAACAGAGGAACAAAAAGAAATGAACTGAATGCTATAAAAAAAAGCCTGAGAAGGTCTGAGAAAGAAATTAATGAAACACATAATTAGCTCTACATAGACACAGAATAAATATTCCTTTTTCTTGATTATTTTTTTAATATTGGTGATAGATATTCTCCCATTGCTCCTCAGTTTCTACATCTTCCTTCCTCCAGAAAAACTTGATTAAATCCTTCCAGATTTGTTCTGTTATAGGATGCTTCTGCAGGGAGTAACGTTTAATTGAAATATAAGTAATTCAGAATATCAGTAGAAATGTTAAGAAACATTGTGAGAGTGACATAAATGCTCTGATATCTAAATGCAATTAGGGTGGGATTCAGAAAGTGAAGGTATCGTGGGGAAAAACAGCCATGGGGTCTGGAACCAAAGGTATTTGGGAAATGTTGTGTAAAATCTGATTGCAAAAGACAGTAGAGGGAAAGGATTCAGAAGGGAAATGGGAAGAGTTTAAGGGTAAATTAATATATGCTCAAGTGTAAGATTGGCCATCTGGCAACTCATCCCTCACCTGTATCCTCTGGAGAAAAGAAGCAATGGATTAAATGCAGAAAAGATGAGTAAAAATAATGAAACACTTAGAAGAGAGAAATGGGATAAACGAAAGCAGGAAGGCTCTGGGAAGCTCTGGCAAAGTTTGTGAAGAAGCAGCGAAACTGCAGAGAAGAGAGGCTGCTTGAAACTTTTCTCTTTTAAAGGAAGAGCAATGTCTGAGGTTTGCAGAGGTTCAGCATCCCACTGTTGGTGGGAAACAGCAGCAAAGCCTCCAACACCTGCACATGCACTTGTAGAAACAGCAAAGAAGATCCAGCCACAAATGTCTCACACAGAGAATAAAGCACAGCCACTGTTGGTAAAAGGAGCATCAAAAACCATAGATATAATAGTCCCTTCAGCCACATCTACCAAGATATGTATAGAAATATCTCAGTCTTTGATCTGACCTTGACAAAACCCACTCAGAACTTCAAGGAGAAAAGGAGTCTTTAATATAAGAAAGGGCATAGGTTACGTTTATAAAAAGAAAGGAACGGAATTTCTGTCTTTCCAGTTTAAACTTCTTCAGCTTTTCAACTTGTAACTTATTTTTTTTGTATTCTTTATAATGGGAATGAGGTTCTGTAAGAAATCAGAAAACTTTACTTGTATTCCAGAGTTTCTTCTGCTTCAAGTGTTAACCATCCAATTTATCAACAGAAGACTTCTATTTAATTTATTTTTTTTTTTTTGCATGCAAGGATCATGTACTTTTCATGAGAAAAAATTGCACCAGACCTGATTATCATATAAATTGTTCTTGATATAAAATGGGTTAAGGGAAATAAGCACTTGTCAGACCAATCCTACTGCTGTTAGTATCTTAAATCAACCTGTCACTTCTGTTCCCCTGCTGCTTCTCTCACCTTAGGGGATATCACTTTTTTATGATCAGATTTTCCTTTGTTGGGGGTAGGTTGCTGCTGGTCTTAGTAAAGTTACCCTGAAGTAGTTAGGTCAGGAAAAGAAGTAGTTTAATGTGCAAAAAAAGGCACTGAAGCCAATAAAAGTGTCTTAAATATAAAGGTTCAGAGCTAGACAGAGAGTGAGTAATAAAAGTGTATTCTGCTTATTATGTTTTCTAATGTGAGGACACTTTGGCATTTTCTTTCACTTTTTTCTATGGAAGGATATGAGACAGTACAGCCAAAAGGGTTACTATTCATAGATACCCTTGGAAGCTGCCAGTCATCCCAGCCAATAGCTCTGGAGAATGGAAAATTCATGAGATGGAAGAAGTAATATAAAGATGCAAAGCAACATTTTGCCTTTCAGCCCTGGGTCAAAGCTGGTTCAGGTGTGTCCTATCCCAGAAATAATTAGGAATACATATGATATGTGCCGTAATTGTCTTCTTGAATTTTTAAAGATGATGCCAGATAGGCCTATGTGCTGATATCCAGCGGGATATTAGGAATTAGGATGTCAGTACAGCTGTTTCTGTGTGGCCTTGGTGGGAAATTAAATATGGTTTTGGTTGCCCATGTCTTTAATGAGTTATAAATCCTGACCAGGTTGAGCCCTTCCTCATTCCCCACCCTTCTCCATCGGCTCTGCTGCTTCTCTCCTGGACCTTTGGTTGTTGTTTCAGGTCTGGGGAACAGGAGAAGTGCAAAAAAAAAAAGATGGAACCCTACCAAGCTTTCTTGTACTCTCAATGCTTTTTTCTTTATTTTTTATATTTTAGCTGAAATGGTTGATTGGAAAAGTTGGTGCTTAACACAAGTGTGTGTTTGAAGGAAGGATCAAGCCAAGTTTATCAGTGATCAAATGAAACAGCAGTCCCTGGGCAAAATGGTTTTGTGATGGCAAAATGTTTATCAATAGAAGCAAAAATTCTGCCAACAAATAATTGAACTTCCACTTGTCTTCTCAGTTTGGTTGTGACAGCAACAAAAGGGTGCAAATGATTGAGACAGGAGAGATGACTCTGCTGATTAAGGGGACAATTAACTACTCCTAAAATCAATCAGAAGTTTAATACCATGATTTCTGAGTCTTTTTCTTCCCTTTCATTTTATCTTCCCCCCCCCCAAAATATCTTTCTTCAGTCTTTTTATGGTGGCACAGGTAGAACTGCCTGAAACATCAGACCTGAGCAAACAAAAGTAGGCCTTTACCTAACATGAATATGTTAAAGTATTCTCTAGCAACTCTCCTCCTGCACTATGTCTGAGAATACAATAATATTTGAGGGTGAAGAACACTGAGCTCAGTAAGGACTGAAAAGCTTTCAAAGCTACAAACCTTGAGAGAAATCTGAAGTCTCAATATTTCACTCACTCCGTGTCATGACATAATTAGACAATTTTCTTCTCAAGTTCCTTAATTGTTTCTGAATTTTCACTCCTGCAGAGAAATACATCCTTGCTTCATTTTGGTAGGAGGCAACAGTTACTGTGTGGTTTGTTTAGTTTAAAGGTACAGGTGAGTTTAAGCCATTTACAACCTGATTCTTTCATACAAAAATTGTTCTTAAAAATTGTTCTTACCCCCAGCCAGGCAAGACCATTTTTGGTACACTCTACACCAGTGCAAATAGCTGATGATTGGCAGGAAAAAACCCACAAGTTTTCTATAATAATTTTTTATTCAACAAGACTTTTGTTCTGTATAATATTAGAAATAGATTTCTCAGCAAACGCTTTTCACATGAAACTGTTGCAATAGCAAAATGCAAAGTTAATCAAGATGAAAAGCAACTCACAGGAGTTCAGAAGTTCAGAACCTTCTGCAAAATATCTTTTAGGAAAACCAAGTGTAGGATTTCTTGGTCCTGAAGTTGTGGGTTTCCACTAATTCTGAGATGTATGGACCAGAAACCTACAACAATACTTTGAATACTTTTAATGGGCATTGATAATAACAGACTATAGACTTTCTCAGTCCCCTTTTTCCCCTCCCACTTTTTTTTTGCTTCCCATATGTTAATCTGGCATAATTAATTGCAACTGGGAGTGCTGTCAGTCTTTTATCAGCTGCAGATTTATGGAGTGGGTAAACTGCTGATTATTAAGATTACTAAGAAGGTTCTCCTGATAACTGAGTGCAGGGCATTGCTGGGCCTTGAGTTTTGGGTTTTTTGCCTTTTTTTTTTTTTTTTTTTTAAGGGGGAAAAAAATGTACATAAAAATATAAGTGGTGAATATTTTCCAGTGAAGTTACAACTAGAAAGGATGAGATATAATTGCAGCTTTACAAACACATGGAGCAGTAATGCAGTACATTGATCCCATACTTGAATATTTTTCAGGATATATGAGGGAGAAAGATGACATATGTTTAGTCAAATCAATCCCATGCTCAATCCTAAAATGAATATTTTTCAGATAACCTGGCAAAACTCTGTATTGAATAAGATAAATTTAAAAAGGCTGGGTTTGTCTAATCTCTATTTCCCATCTATTAAAAAAAAAAGTTAATAGGTGGACCTTTTGCAATTATTCCCAAGCCTTAAAAAGAAAATATAAATGATTTTTGATGCAAGAGCCTGCAAACACATTTGCTTCTTCAATAGTTTGTTATGATGACAGATAAGTCAATGGCAGAAAAAAGAACCCTGAAGGGAAAGAGGGAGACAGCCATTGTTTAACTCTGGGTGAAAACTCATCCCACACAGCCACTCCCTCACTCCCTTCCAATGGGATGGAGAGAGAATCAGAGGGATGAAAGTAAGAAAACCCATGGCTGGATATGAAGAAATTTAATAAGCAAGAGCCACACATGCAAGCATCCCAAAAAAAGGGGATTCATTCACCACAGCCCATGGACAGGCAGGTGCTCCACCAGGAAAGCAGAGCCCATCACATCTAATGGTGGCTTTGGAAGACAAGTGTCATCACTCTGAACATCCCCCCTTTTCCCTCCCAGCTTTATTTGCTGAGAATGATGTCACAGGGTATGGAATGTCCCTTGGGATCACCTGTCCTGGCTGTGTCCCCTCCAAGCTCCTCATGTCCCCCCCCAGCCCCTCACTGGTGGGGTGGAGTGAGAAGCAGAAAAAAACTGGACTCTGTAAGTGTTTAGTGGTAACAAAAACATCCCTGAGTTATCCACAGTTTCCAGCCCAAATCCAAAACACTCATATTCCATACTCCAAAGAAAATTGACTCTACCCCAGGCAGAACCAGCACAGAGACAAACACTGAGATCCTATGAAGGTTTTTGGTTTTTTTTTGCTTAGAGAAAGAATTGTCCAAGTTGCTTCTACCCCAAGCTGTGTTAGGTACCTAAAGCAGAGATTTGTGTTTTTGCAGCACCTTATCATTTTGAGTTTATCTCAACAGCATTAGGGAGTATGTAGCTGTGGAGTCTCTTTCTTTTTTTCTTTTCTGTTTTTTCTAATCTTCACAGGTTGTCTCTCCCCACAGAATGCTGCTCTCCCCTGAGCCTGGTAGCAGCCACATCCTTCTCATATGTTTACAGAGATGGGCCCTCAGGAATTTCTCAGTGAGCTCCAAGAAGCTCTAAATGGGGACAAGAACAAAGGAATCAGTGCATTTTAGAGGACAGAGTCAAAACAGAGTGCAGTGAATGCTGCAGGTGTGGGTCCTGCCCATGACAGTTAGAGGTTAATACACTCACCCCCTTATTTAGGACAAAATCTCTTTGTAGAAAAAGACTCACCCTCCTCACAATTGTGAGCACAGCTCAGGCTGCTGAAAGTAACTTAATTGTTCAAGGATGTGGGATGAAAGTTCTTCATCAGCTGTCTTTAAAGGTTTCTGAAAGGCATGGTCTGGGAGGCTTCTATAGTGCCACTACAGCAGCCACACCAAGCTCTCAGTGGTCCTTGCTAAATGGTCATTCCATGAAATAACACCCTCAGCTGATTGAGAGGATCTCATCCTCACAGATTGAGACTGAAAAATGGGGAAAAAAACTCCTCTTAATCCGTGCTCTCAGTTCAACCAGTGCTGTGAGGGGTGAGGGAAGGAGAACTTGGGGCAAATCAACATCCTGCCATCCTCCCGTGTGTGCTGTTCAGAGAGCCCTGCACTGCCTGCCACAGTCACCTCTCCAAGCAGAGAATTTCCTCCAGGATTAAACTCCCAGAGACATGACAGGTGAGATGAGATGGCATTGCAATGGGGTGTGTGATGAGGGGAGGAATCTGCACCAGCTAAGGCAGAGCAGGGGGCAGGGGAGCTGCACTGATGGGGAAGGACAGGGAAGGTCATGGGCTTGGAGAGCCCTGCAGGAATTCATCTGTATGGGAGGCAGTGGGAGCATCCTGGGGAGTGGTCCTGGGAAGAACATCTGCTCTTTCCACGTGGAATAGAGTGCAGGATGGTGCACTGGTGCTCCTGGATGCAGTTTGAAGTTTTTCCTCTGGCAGCTCTCCTCTCTCATGCGAGGGAGAGGATTGATTGCATTGACTGATTATTTTGCATGTTGGCTTCATTCTCCCTCTCCCTCCACTCCTGGCACACGCAGACACACCCCCCCCCTTCTCTGCCACCTCCTGGGAGACAAGATCTCCTAGGTAAGGAATAAAATGAACCTGGGCACGGCAGATGGGAAGAAGCAGCTCTGAGCACTCCCAGCGGAGGGGGGCACAGCCAGATGAGGCAGGAGTGGGGTGTGTGAGGGGGGGAGCCCCCAGCGGACCCCCCGCCCTCGGGGCAGCCTGAGGCAGCCCTGCCCTCCCCGGGAAGGCTCTCCTGCCACGCCTGCTCCGGGGCAGCCCCTGGGAGGGCTCAGGGCACTCCTCCAGCTCCGGCTGAAACCACCTCGAATCCACGCCAACAGGAGGACAACGGCGTGGGAAGAGGGGGAGGGAAGACGGGCAGGACAACGCAACTCACATGCCAGACTCGCAGCCGGCTCTTCCTCCAGCGAGCGGATCCCGGGTGCTCCCGGGGAGCTGTGCCCCGGCACAGGGAATAAGGATGAGGCACCATCTGGAGCGCGCCGGCGGCGGCACCGCGGGCATCGCCCGCCCCGTCCGGCCCCGCTGAGCGGGGATCAGCACCACAGGGACTCAGCACCGCCGGGACTCAGCACCCGGAGAGAGTAGGTTCAGAACCGCGGACGGTGGGGCTTCAGCAGCTGGACAGCGGGGGCTCAGCATCGGGATAGAGGAGGTTCAGAACCGCGGACAGCGGAGGGTCAGCACCGCGGACAGAGGAGGTTCATCAGCACAGGGATAGAGGCGGTTCAGTGGTCCCCCAGCACCGCGGACAGAGGAGGTTCATCACCCGGACAGAGGTGGTTCGGTGGTCCCCCAGCACCGCGGACGGAGGAGGTTCATCACCCGGACAGAGGCGGTGCAGTGGTCCCCCAGCACCGCGGACGGAGGAGGTTCATCACCCGGCCAGAGGGGTTTCCGTGGTCCCCCAGCACCGCGGACAGAGGGGGTTCATCACCCGGACAGAGGGGTTTCCGTGGTCCCCCAGCTCCGCGGGCCATGGGCGGCCGCGCCCCCGCCGCGCCCCCGCACTGACCGGAGCCGGCCCGACGCGCACATGTAAGTGCTGCCCCCGGGAGCGTCTCCTCCGAGAAGTGCCCCGGCCCCAATGCCCGTCACTGGGAAGTTTTGTGGGGGTTAGAGGTGTCTCGGTGCCGCTCGGTGTCCTCCGAGCCTGAACGTGGTGCGAGTGATGCCGGTGGCTGCGTGTGAGGTCGTGTTGGCTTTTTTACCCTTGGAATGTGTGCAAACGTGCTGGGGCTCGGTGTAACGGGGAGGGCTTGTGGTTTCTCACCAGCCACATGGTTTGGAGCCACGTTGTTGTCTCCTTTAGTAGCTGGGTGAAATTTTTAAGGGTTTGTTTTTCCAGAAATGGGGAAAAATGAAAGGTGTAAATATGAGACACTGTACCGTGCCTGTTGCAGCTTGTCGGGTCTAACAGTTGTCAGGAGTCGTTCTCTCCACGTTGTTTCTTGTCTTGAGATGACTATGAAGTGAGTGTTGAAAAGAGTGCATCAATAGGGAAAATGAAATACAGCCAGAATCAAGATAACTAGTTCTTTTCAGAGCTTTCCTTTCTCTTTTTAGTAGAACTGCTTGTTGAAAATCAGCGTTGCACTGCCCCCTGCTTGATCAGTTAGAGATATTTTTCCTTGCTCTCATCACTAGTAAAAATTTATGAATGAACAGGTATTTCTCCGTTGTGTTCTCAGTATGATCCAAGCCTGAGTTTCGAAGTGCTTCAACAGTGAGGGTGAATTGTTCCTGGTTCCCAAAGCCAGATAGAAAAAAAAAAAAAAAGAAAAGTAGAACTTGTTCATGTCCTCACAGTTCATTTCATGGTCAAGCATAATAATGAATGAACAACGGCAGGGAATGTAAAAATAGCCATAATTTTGATACATTTATCTCATGTATTCTGTGATACATTTGTAATAATCAGGCAATTTCACAATCATGCATTAAGGGGAAACAAGGAAGGAAGGGAAAAAACAAAACACTACATATATTATAACATAAGAATTTGAATACAAGAACAAAGGTGGTTATTTTTCAGTCCCTTCTGCTATAAAAGCCTTGCATTAGTGAATGACATTGCTTTGGGATGGGAAATAAAACACTGATGCTTGGTTTATAAGAAGGGAAAGGGTGAGACCACTGAAAAGCAGTGGGTTTCTTTTTCTGAAAGGTAGCTGGCAGAAAGCCAAATTCCATTTTTTTTTCTCAAACAACAAGGCAGAACTATCTCCTTTCTTACAGACATCGGGGAGGATGGGAAAATGTAGATGGTGGTGGTCTGCCCTAAATGTTTCTGGGCTGTTGGCCTCAGACTTTATGCTTCACGACAGGCAGTGTTGGTGTGTGTCACTGATTGGCATCCTCTGATGACATTAGAGGCCTGTTTTGTCTTCCTGGATGTTTCTCATGCTGCCATTTCTTAAAGGGATTTGAAAAGGTGTGGTTTTGCTGACTGCTCCCGTACTTCCACAAGGAGAGAGACCTCTTTTCAAATTTTGACCTTGAAATATCATTTTCTTTGATCTATGTGAGCTGTGGGAATGGTGGGGAGGGGATATTACTCCCTGCAACTGGTTTGTAGGACTACTCTGCAAGTGAATAAATATCTGAATGGGGCTGAAGAATTCTATTAATTGTTCCTAGATATGTACACAACTCTCCATGTAGGAGAATGACCCTGTTGCTGACAGCATTTCAAAGCACAGAAAACTTCAGAATAAGCTGCTGTTAATCAGGACAACCACCCCAAATGCCACTGAGTCTGTATATATAGTAAGTCAGCAATATGTTAAAAATCTTGTGTTAACAGAAAACAGTTTGTCTTAAAGTAAAACTTAGAATACTGTTTAAGGTGTTGGAGAAAAAGAGGGTATCAGAGGGCTCTGGTAATACATGCCTGTGCAGCATTTGGAATGCCAGAGTAGCCTATTGCATAAAGGATAATAAACAAATGCAGTTGTGTTCAGTCTGTGCTCTTTACCTGAAGTCTGGAGTTTACTTCAAAACATGTTACAATTTTTTTAACTAAAAGATGAAACATCTTACTATTTTTACTCTATAAACGGTTTAAATTACTCCTTTAAATTGATTCATCTCTATATCAATTTCTGTTTGCTTGTAGAACCCAATTTCCTTCCTTCTGACCAGGTTTTCTGTCTGGAAGCAAGGGTTAACAGAGAAAAATGGTCCATTTGATGTGTAAGAGCTGTGTCAGTTCCAAAGAGGCCTCAGGGAGTCTGCAGCCTTTATGTGCCCTGATTCTTTTTAGAAGTATTGATGTGAGGAGAAAGAAAAATAATAAGTAAAGTGTCAACCTGACAGTTTCTGAGACTCTGCAGGAGCCAAGAGCTGTGCTTCCAAAATGGCTTTCAGAAACTTAAATTTCCTTTTCAACAAGACAGAGTCAACGGTCTCATCAAAGCCTCCTCTGATGGTTGCTTGTAGAGCACAGTAATGGTTACACATCCTAAGTTTCTTCTGTAGTTTCTGGACAAAGGGGGGCCATTGAAAGGGCACAGGGAGACTCCTGCCAAACTCTCTCCACTTAGTGAAAGCAAATCCCAAGTGTAGTGAGAGAGCACAAGTTTCTGAAGCTGCCTCTGTGATTGCTCTGCTCAGTTCTTAGGCTTTAAGACAAGGAAAGGTTGTCATCACCTGAGAATTCCAGAATTGCTGCAGCTCCTAACACCCATTGGTTTCAGCACCCTTTTAGACTTCAGATGTTTTAAAAACTCAAGGAGATGCTATTCAGCCTGTTCTACACACTTTTAAAGTTCTGGTTCAAAACCATGTGTAAAAACTCCAATTCAGCCTCTTAAGCCACTTGGGCCTTTGAATATTCTCTCCAAGCCTTAGTTCCAGGTGGTTGCCCTTTCCCTTCGTAGGGTCTTGGGACAGTCTGGAGCACTGTGGAAAGGAAGGTTGAGGAGAAAGGACATTTGTGGGGTAAGCTCAGTATGAAGCAGCTCAACTTCCTTCCTATGTCAGCTGTGTCCTACATGTCACTCAGACCAGTTCAGGGAGTGTGGTTGCAAAAAAAAAGGAGATTTTCAGGTTCAGTGTGTTTTCAATGACACGACACCCAGAACAAACCTCCTGTTCCCTTCTCAGAAGTTGAGTGTCTCGGCACCAAGCACTGTCAGAGCAAATTGCAAGGACCTGCTCTTAGTCACTTTAATTAGAAACTGAGATGCTCCCAGAGGAAGATTTGTTAAGAGCTAAATCACCTTTCAGAAATTGCTGTTCTTCTCCGCTCCCCACAGGAGTCCAGACATCCTGTGACTCCCTCAGCCCTGGAAAGCAGTACTTAGGCCCAGAGTTTCTTCATTTTCTTTTCCCAGACCATTTTCTCTCCAACAACACTGCATGCTTGGCATTCTTTCCTAGAAAAACACAGTGTTTAACTGCAGTGCCTGATGAGTTTGATCACTAGCTGTCTCAATAAAATATGCAAATCCAGAGTCAATTCAAGGCAAAGCACCTTTAAACAAAAATGGTGAGATAAATGCAATCAAGTTACAATTACTTTTTTTAAGAGAGCACATTACACACACTCAGTAAGTAAGATTAGTTCTAAACCTGCCTGCACATAACTGAAAAGCAGAGTGGAACAAGGTGCTGAGTAGAGTCATGACATTACAGTCAGGTTCATTTTCCAAGAGCTTCACCTACTGCACACGTTACTCTTTGCACTTCTACTTCTTTTATCATGATTCAGTGCTCGGGTCAAGGAGAGTTATAACTTTTCTTCAGGCCAGGGTTTGATAGCTGAGCATTTCTCATTAAATTATTCCAAGTTAAATGTATCATTTTTTATTCATCCCTTCTCTCTAAAGATGATAAAGTGGGATAGCTGAGATGTTGATCTCTGCCGACGAGCAGGACTTGGGGGGGTCATAATTCATCTGAGGTGAAATCCTCTGAATGATGGTGCTCCTGCCCTTATGTGCAGGCAGTGAGAACAACTCTGTGCTGTGGGGGCATCCCTGCAGAACATTTATTGCAAGATAAAGGTTGGATGATAGTTCTCTTTTTGGAGGGCAAGTTGGCTTTTCCTGTTTTCTCTTTTCCTTATGCAATTTCTGTTGTTAGAAATTGTGTATGAAACCAGTGTTCTCTCTGAATTGAAGAAAGTGAAATGAAGGTCCTTTTTTTTTTGGCATGTTGTTACAAATACAACAAACAGGTGTGAATTAGCTCTAGGCCAAACTTCGACCTATTTTCTCAGGTAAAAATCTTAGAACTAGGTCAATGGGAGTATTTTATGTGGTTTTATGTTTACTTTGGGTATGATTATAAAGTTATCTGTCCCATCTATCTGGCTTGTCCTTTATAACAACATACCAGAAGAGAAAAGGTTTTCTAAGTAAAAAAGAGTAAAGTATCAAGAGCTGTACTTGGACATCAGGCAAAATACAGGCAGATTCCTCACTGTTGAAAAGTATAGATATTTCTGAGTTGTTTCCAGTACTGACCCTTAAATAAGACAATAAATATAAGGTTGCCAAATATGGTTTTTTAACATCAGAAAAACACCAGCTTGAGGCAGCTGTTGCAGTTCACTGTCCTAAAATATTTAGGCACGTGCAATCCTGCTGCACCCCTGGGTTGTCACAGAGCTGGAATGGTTTCCACTTGATCCCAGCAACAGCTGCTTAAGCCATCACCAGCTCATTTTTTGCTTAATATTTTAAGAGATTCAATTTAACATCCAGGAAATCCCAAGACTGTAAAAGTGTAATGTGCTTTCTGGTACTGCCAGTCCTCACTCAAGGAAGGCACAGTTCACAAGTGTTTATTTGGATGTGTAGTCCTTACTTGAACTCAGTGATACTTGAGTGCAGGTTTAAAACTTAAATGCTCCCTTGAATAGCTCAGGACATGAGCTCCAGGTTAGAGAAGCACTCGTGCATATGGTTAAATATTTTATTTTAACCATATTAGTCCTCCTGGCCTCACTGGAATTGCTGCTGAGATGAAAGCTAATGCTGGGGACAAGGGGTCTCTCTGTGTGTGTGTGTGTGTGTGTGCATATATGTTTCCAAAATTTGGACACCACTGAAATCAATGAAATTTGTAATGTTGACTTTAAAGAGGCCCCAGTTTTACCCCAAGCATTTTGCTGCTTTGGAGACCCCTGCCTCCCTGTCAGATATGTTAATGGTATATTTTTTAGCTGTTATTGTTTTCTCTTGTAGTAAACTTCATGCAGTCTAGGGAATTCATTCACTTAACATGTCTCCTGCATTATTCTGGTGTCCCTCCTCTCTGTCTACTTCTTCAACTTCAAACCACACTGGAAGGAATTAGTTCTAAGATTCATGTAGCACTTTATCTCTCAGTGGAGCCTGGGATGATATGTTCAGTTCTTTCTAGCTTTTAGGACGTTGTTATGCTGATGCATCAAAGCTGAGGGGAGAGGTTCTTAATTATGAACCTCTCTTTCAACCTTCTATGGTCACAGAATTGATTTCTTAGCATTGGTTTAAATTTTAATGTAACTTCTAAAAATTCACTGTGAAATTTGTTTGAAACTCTTCGGTACTGGCCTTCTGTTCCAGATCAGTGAAAAAGTGATGAATTAAAATGATAAATGCATATGTAAATGTTAGTTCCACAAGAACAGCTACATTGAGAACTTCTGTGTCCTGGCACTTACCTGTTACTGAAGGCCACGTATCTGCTCCACTTTGTCTCCTGGCATTGTTCCCTCTCCTTCAGTGGTATTTTTTCAGAGTAACACATGAACTTTTCACTGGCTGAAGGTCAAAACTGACTTGGAGAACAGATGGAGTGTGGAAGGAGGAACCTTTGCCACCCATTGAGCATTAACACCTGCTTATGTGTTACATCTGTCCACAGCATCATAGAGGCTCCTGAAGATTTTCCTCAAGTGATTTAGGACTTGCTATTGGGCTCAGTTCAAATGTTTTTCTTGAAAGAGGTGTTGTTCTTGTGCTTTTTACTCAGGCTCCACATTCTGTGGCCTTAGGATGGTGATTAACTCCCCGTGCTTGGACTCTAAAAGAGGGACTGTGACTTTGTTGAGATGCTACTGCAATGAAATTTAAAAAAAAAAAGAAGTTCAACATAGAGACAGCACCAAATGCAAAGTGGGACTGTTCTAAAGGCACAGACAGATTTAGGATTTCGGTTATTTTTATAAAATAGTGTGTTTACCCACTCTTGAACCCAATTTCACATAGCACAGCTTCCTTTGGGGGTTGCAGAGATGGTGGAATAAGAACAGTTTGTCTCCATCCCACCAACTTCAAGTGAAGGCATTTCAGCCACATAAGCAGTGGGGAAACCAATGACCCTTCCAGTCCTGCCCTCTGCTTGTGCTCAGAGACCTGTGTTTTGTCCTTCTGCAGCAGCTCTCTGAAAGATGTTTACTGGGGAGTGATGTGACACTAAATCAGGAGTTATTCCTGTGTTTTTCAAGACTCTGCCCTGAATTTGGGCACCTGTACTTGGGGCAGCTGCCAAATGTATTTCAGTGAGAAATTAGACAGTTATTCATTAAACTGCTCTAGATCAGGAAACAGAAAAATGGTATTATGTAGCACGAAAAAAAGCAGGGTATGAATAGGTGGTTTGCTTGTACCAGCTGAATCTCAGGAGGATGTGCAATATATTTATCCTTGTTATGATGGGTTTTAAATTAGAAACCTGCTTTTTAACTTTATGGAGCGTAATTTATTGCCCTGATCCAAGGTCTATAGACAGGAGAGTCCTGCTTACTTTCTTTAGGGGTCACGTCCTCAAGGACAAAACTCAAGAAGAGTAATTCAGTGAAATATTATGTTGTGTATATTATTCCTAAATACCATGTAATGAAGTTCTAAACAGTAAAAATGGAAAATAATGCGTTCATACATTTTTTTTCTATTTCTCAGGTTAAGAATGTGCTGAGAATCCTTGTTGAAATCTAGAAGTACAAGTCAGGGGAGAACTCGTCTGTTTTTGAGAAACTACTCTTTATTTCACATGTATCCTAAATGATTTTAAGCAACTGGCTCAGACCATAAAAAGCAAGCAAGACCTGAACATAATGAGACATTATTTCAGGTCATGTGAGATTATGACTCTCCTAGAATATAACCAACCTTCCTTTGTGGTTTTCTGCAGGTTGAGGAACAGCAATTCCAAAAACATGCATCGAAGGCACACTCACATGTGTCCTAAATGACTTTAAGTAGCCAGCTCAGACCATAAAGAGCAAGCAAGACCTGATCATTAGGAGACATTTCTAATCTTACTTCAGGTTACGTGAAATTAAGACTCTCCTAGAATACAACCAGCCTTCCTTTGTGGTTTTCTGCAGGTTGAATTCCAAAAACATGCATCGAAGGCAAACTCACATGTATCCTAAATGATTTTAAGCATCCAGCTCAGGCCATAAAGAGCAAGCAAGACCTGATCATTAGGAGACATTTCTAACCTTATTTCACATGATGTGAAATGATGACTCTCTCAATCAACCTTCCTTTGTGGTTTTCTGCAGGTTGAGGAGCAGCAATTCCAAAACTACGCATCGAAGGCACACTCACATGTGTCCTAAATGATTTTAAGTAGCAAACTCTGACCATAAAGAGCAAGCAAGACCTGATCATTAGGAGACATTTCTACCGTTATTTCAGATAATGTGAAATTATGACTCTCTTAACCAGCCTTCCTTTGTGGTTTTCTGCAGGTTGAGGAGCAGCAATCCCAAAACCATGCATCGAAGGCACACCACGCTCCGGGAGAAGGGCCGGAGACAGGCCATCCGGGGCCCAGCCTACATGTTCAATGAGAAGGGCACCAGCCTCACGGCGGAGGAGGAGCGTTTCCTCGACTCCGCGGAATATGGCAACATCCCTGTGGTGCGGAAGATGCTGGAGGAATCCAAAACCCTGAACTTCAACTGCGTCGATTACATGGGGCAGAACGCCCTCCAGCTGGCCGTGGGCAACGAGCACCTGGAGGTGACGGAGCTGCTCCTCAAGAAGGAGAACCTGGCCCGGGTGGGGGACGCCCTCCTGCTGGCCATCAGCAAGGGCTACGTGCGCATCGTGGAGGCCATCCTGAACCACCCGGCCTTCGCGCAGGGGCAGCGCCTCACGCTCAGCCCCCTGGAGCAGGAGCTCCGAGACGACGATTTTTACGCCTACGACGAGGACGGGACTCGCTTCTCCCACGACATCACCCCCATCATCCTCGCCGCCCACTGCCAGGAGTACGAGATCGTCCACATCCTGCTCCTCAAGGGCGCGCGCATCGAGAGGCCCCACGACTATTTTTGCAAGTGCAACGAATGTATCGAGAAGCAGAGGAAGGACTCCTTTAGCCACTCCCGCTCCAGAATGAATGCCTACAAAGGATTAGCCAGTGCTGCTTATTTGTCCCTTTCCAGTGAAGACCCTGTCCTTACTGCCCTAGAGCTAAGCAATGAATTGGCCAGGCTAGCCAACATTGAAACTGAATTTAAGGTAATTTCCCGCTGCGCCTTTTTCCTTGGGCTGAAAATGTCCAGGCTGTTATTGCGTGTTTTACATGTTTGATCGAATTTTGGTTTGCTGTTTGAGGGGGTGGGGGAGTGAGAGAGACTGGCAGAGGCTGCCAGATGTGTCATCTATGCATAGATTCAGATCACTGTCATTCTCCAGTTAATAAATGCTTGGAACTGAATATTGCATTTTATAGCAGAAACATCCTCACTTGGAGTTTCTAGTGGTTGCTTAGAATCCCAAGTCTGCAGCAGGAATAAAATTCAGATTATTTCAAAAATGGAGCTTCATTCTTTGTAAGAAAGGTAAGTCTTTTTAATTGAGCAATCTATTTCAGAGGCAGAGCTCCAGAACCTGGTTTAATGGTTAAGAATCCAGTACATCTAATTCTGTTACAAGGATAAAAGGTATAAATCAAACAATTTTGCTTCTTTGTGTAATAATTTAAATTGCATTGCATCTTAATGGTTTGGTACTGCATCTGTATATGATGAATTTCACGAAAAAGGGGAAAGAGAAACAATCAAGAGATTGTTATGAAATTTATAATCATACCAAACATAACAGTGGAACTTGCAGAACTCTTACAAGTTATTCAAGATTTCCATTATCATAATGAGTTTGTAAATGTCCAATGTCATTTGAATTATTTCTCTAAGTCATTTACATGACATAAATAGCATTGTCTCTCTTTCTAAAATAAATTAGTCATTAAAAACCTCATTTTCAGTGGCTCAGTTATCAACACGAAACTGTTTTCTGACTCACGACTATTGTGCAGCTACAATCAGTGACTCTGGGGTAATAAAGCCCAGGTTGTGAGTTACCTGGGGTAGGATTCTGGCCAGGAGTACATTATTTTTAATTTAGGAAGGTAATCATGTGTTAAAGCACCCATTTCAGGACTTGGAGCTCTTTGCTGTAAAGGACTAGGGAAGAGATTATTCCCCTGTGCTGGGTACTGTGAGGCCACACCTTGAGGCTGGGGTTCAGTTTTGGGCCCCTCACTCCAAGGAAGACTTTGAGGGGCTGGAGTGAGTCCAGAGAAGGGCAACAGAGCTGGGGAAGGGGCTGGAGCAGCAGGAGCAGCTGAGGGAACTGGGGGGGCTCAGCCTGGAGAAAAGGAGGCTCAGGGGGGACCTTTTTGCTCTCTGCAACTCCCTGACAGCAGGGGGGAGCCGGGGGGGAATCAGTCTCTTCTCACAGGTAACAAGTGACAGGACAAGAGAAAACAGACTCCAGCTGTGCCAGGGGAGATTTAGATTGGATATTGGGAAAAATCTCTTCACTGAAAGGGTTGTCAAGCTCTAGAACAGTCTGCCCGGGGAAGTGGCTGAGTCACCATCCCTGGAGGGATTTAAAGGACTGTGGATGGAACAGTCTGGGACATGGTTTAGTGGAGACCTTGGTGTGAACAGTTGGACTTGATGATCTTAGAGGGCTTTCCCAACTTGAATGATTCTCTGCCCCCGTGCTTTCCAATTTAAAAGTAAGAAGAAAACATATTCTCAGGCTTTGCAACACTTAATTAACTCTCTAACAGGAAAAGAATCCCAAACCACTGAGCTCTTTTGGCGATAAAACCAGGGCAAAACTTTGCAAACTCTTTTTACCTGTGTGTAGCAGAATTGCAACAGTAGTTGAAAGGGAAGGTTTTACTTGAATCCAGCCCTAATGAAGCAACTTCCTTGGGTTCAGTGAATCTGATTGCTTGAGTGAGTGTTGCTCCAGTGGGAGAATGTTGTAGGCTCACACCCATAGCTGACATTAATATCTCATTAATGTTCCAGCTTGTTTTCAGTAGAAAACCACACATTGTGAGCAGCCCCAGGATTGCATGGCTGTCACTTCTGAGAAGTGTCTTGCTGCAGAAAAATAAATTGATCTCTACCAGAATCCTTCCTTTTGTTCATGGAGCTGCCAGCGGGGTCTAGACTGGCACTGGCAGGGCCATGAATCCTCCAGGAGCAAAGCAAAGCAGCAAGGAAATGTTGGATAGTCTTGTGGTGGTTGTATCTCCCCAGCACTGGAAAATGGATGGTAATAAATCAATACCAGAAAAAAACAAACCAAACATTAGAAACCCTTTGCCAAATTACTGCATGTCCAGGAAGGTTTTCCAATTCCACTGCCTTTTTGGAAGGTTCTGTGCAAGACACATCAACCTGTGGCAGTGAAGTACCTCAGAAGTGTCCACACCACCAGTTTATTTGAAAAAGGTCACATTCCTTTAGTATATAAATGCTTCCAGAAATAAGAGATTTCTCAAGATTCTAATGTGTTCTTGCTGTAGCAAAAAAACCCCTCAGAGGTATGTATTTATGCAAAAATATTTGTCTTTGTTAACATCATCAGTGTGATGTGAAGTGGATAAAACAATGGGCTTTTTTTCATAGAACATGATAATTCGAGAAATTATTTTGAGAAAAGAACACAATTGCTAAAAATGTGTTTGAGAAGCCCACACATGACGAATATTTATTAAATCAAACAAGCTCTGGAGGGCTTTTTTGTGTTTAAAATAGTGCTTTCCTAGAATTTTTATCTTTTAATTGCTGAAGTTCCATTATTACAATTGGCACGGAACAGATTCATAAAATTATCGCTTGGGATTATTTAAGAACATTATTTAAGAAGAATATGCAATTGCAGCAACACAGTTCTCAGGAAGTACAGAGAGTCCTTGAAGTGGAAAGACACAAGATTTTAATAATGTAGGTGGACAAATAGTAATTTAGTAACCTCTGAAGAAACTCCTGGCATGAGCTAATTAAAATACAAATGCTGTGTCTCTCCCTGCTGCTTGCTGCCCTAAATATCTGATGCAATAGCACCTTCCTGCACATCAAAATGAAAATGCATGTGCTGTGTTTTTTAGAGAACATGATTTTTTTAGGTGAGTTACCTCTTTACATGTATGAAAGGTGAAAAAAACAGCCACTTTGAAGGAGAAAAGTTGCATCAGCTGTGGTTGGCCACAGTTGGAGAGAGACTCCAGTGAAGATTTCTGGGTGAAAATCCATTTATCCATTAATTTTTTTTTGTCAGCAGTAGCTGAATAGTTTGTTCTCACCCTAAGTTGCTAAGATTCAGCAATTACCCCGCAGTTCTAATGAAATAGCTTTGCAAAACGTTGCAAAAAGGTTTTCTTATTAATTGGAGAAAAAAACATTGCTATGATAGTTTTGAAAGGAGTCTACAAGAAATAAATAAAGCCCTCCTCCCCAAATTAAGATGAAAAATGTGACACTGGTTGTTTCTGCTGAAAATACTGTCAATGTGGCTGCAACTCATGTAGAAAGGGGGTGAGTAGGAAATCTCTGAGAGGTGAATTTCTGATGTTTCAGAAAAAAAGAGAAGTAAAAGTCAGAGTCCCTGTGTGTGTTTGCAGGTCTTTGTGCCATGATATTGTTCTGGAGTGGGGGCATTCCAAGTTGAAAAAAAACAACCTCAATTAAGTGCTTTGCCATTTTTTATATATCCCACTCCAAAGCTCAAAATTAGGAACTTTCTCTCTCTTTTCAGTTTTCATTTTGTGTTTAAAGAAAGCACCAACCAATATCCACTGGAGCAAGGGCAATACAGACTGGGAGCTGATTTAGTCCACTGGACTATCCCTTCATCTGTATTGCCCTTGGAAAGAGGGAAAGAGAGGGGAAGCTTCCATCCTGTGTGGATTGGAGGGTTCCTAGTGACCATTCTTCTGCAGACTGCAAGAACAGCTGGGTGGGAAGCTGAGAAGTGCATTTTAATTAAAAATCAAAAGTACGATTAAAACAGAAATACAGGACAAAGTTAATGTGCTTTGTAGATTTCCATGAAGGGTGGAAAACAGACATGAGGGTAGTGATTAAAATATGAAGCTGTTTTGAGGGAGAAGACATTGAATGGCAGCCTGGCAGTGCCCGCAGAGGAGGAATTCTCCCCTCTCTTTCTCTCTCTTTTGCTCAAATAGAAAAAGAAATAACCTGTGTACACTCCAATTTCTTTCCAAGTTGGCAGACCCTGGGCCTGAGTCATAAAGCAAATAATCCTTCTGTCATGTACCAGTGGATTCTGTTTGTTTTGCTCGTATAAATAAGCTTGATGTCACTTCCAGTATGAGCAGCACAGCCAGGATTTGTCCATTGGAACAAGTCATCACCCCTGAGCCAGGCTGTGAGAAATGCTCTCCTCTCTGGCCCAGTGAAATCCATCTCCCCCATGTCAGCTTGGGGTGCAACCATATGCAGATGTCTCCAGTTCCCAGCTGTTCCCAGCCAGGTGACTCATCTCTAAAACTGGAATATTAGAAGCACAGTCAACACAATCATTTTTATATGTCGGTCAAAACCCTTGGGGGACTGAATTTCCAGCAACCAGCCTGCAGGAAATGCAGTAGCAGGTTTAATATCACAGTCCCTGTCCTGGAAATGGAGTGAAACTCGGAATAACAGCTCTGATTCCTCTTCCTAAAGCTGTGACCGTGGACTCCCATTTCTGGTGAGATCCCACTCCACTCCCAGGTCTGTTTTCCAGCCTTGCATGCTCTCAAATTGGACCCCACGCTTGTGTGTGTCAGGAAACATCCCTTTGATGAGGAAAGTCAGCCAATTCATTCCATTCCATCCAGACAAATCAAATTAGAGACTCACAACAGAGGCTTAGAACAGATCTCACCAACCATAACTGGTAAAAGACATCTCAGCTCCTGTTGATTAAAACATTGCTGAAGGCAGGATCCAAACTACCACCTGAGGACATAAAGTGTGTGGTCTTTGTTTACCAATCCCACCCACACTCTCAGTTCATTTACTACAGTGTTACATGTTTAATTCCTAAATTTTTTGCTTCTTGCTGTCACTTTTCTTCTAACTCTTGTCCTTCCCCTAAAAGCTGTTGGGATCCAAAAGCAGGTCCCAGCTGAGAGCCTCTGTGGGCAGGTGACCATCACACCCAGGTGAGTCTCAGATCCCTAAATTCTCCCTAAAGGAGTGGCAAAACTGGAGACTCCATGACTTGTAGCTGTTAGGGATGATCTGCCATTCCTGGCTCTTGCTCCAGTCCCAACTTTTTTCCCACCTATGAATTGTTAACTTCACAGGATGTGCTTAACTTAAAACTTCCTAAGAGAAATGACCTTGGCAATTTTCTGGGTATTTCTGGCTCCATGCTGGAGACTGAAAAATCATTATTAGACTGCTGGTTTTTTGAGTGAGTGATAAAAAATAGGAACTAGCAGAAAATATTGAGAAGCAAAGTAGTAGAAAGGAAAAATACTTTGTGAGAATGGAGGGTGGCAGTGGACTTGGAAAGAGAAAATTTCTTGGAAACCACCAGCAAGGCTGCACTTAAAAACTCTGCTTAGAACTCTGCACTTAGAAACTCTCCCAAACTGAGCAGACTCTCAGATTTGTTTCCCCTCAGGACTGACTGGTGGGAGACAGTGCCTGTAGCTCATCTCCCATTAAACCCAGAAATTTTTGTGGGAACCTCCCTAATTAACCCCATGGACACACTTCTGTCAATCAATCACTTAATTTTCTTGCTCTGCCCCATTCTTCCTTGAGTGATCCTTTAATCCCTCCATAATCTCTGGCCTCAACGTGCTCTCTGGCAGACATCTTGCTTCTGATATATTTTATGACTCATATTTATTTTTTCAACAAGCTGCTCTCTGAGGCTTTAGTGGGTTTATATGGCCTTTGTTTAGATTTCCATTTAATTTTCAAGAATTTCTGTTCTTTGCTATTTTTTTCTTCCAGACAGGTTTTTTTATTTTTAAAGAAGTCATCTTTTTACTCATGCAACTTCTATCTTCTTCTCCTTGTTTCACTTAGCTGGGTTTGAGGAGGAGAAGACAGAAGGGAACTTAAGAAATTTGGTCTGATAGGTAGAATATATTCATTGCCTTTTACTACTACTGTTTTTATTTTCTCCTGCACAACCATCAACTTACCTAGTATCTGTTTGGAAAATGAAGCATCACCATTACAAATACCTGTGAGTATATGAACAGTCACTATTCCCAAGTGGTAGTTTTTTGGATATGAACTTTTCCAGGTCAGTCTTTAGTGAGAACATTATTTTTTCATATTGATGGAGTCAAGGATGTGGTTTGGTGTAAAAAAAAAAACCTGATCTTTTTTTTTCCCCTCCCACCTACAAGCCAATTTCCCCCACTGCCTTGAAAACACGTGCATTTAGAACCTATGTTTCTTTTTTTCAATTTTCACTTGTGCAAAGCAAATGCATAAACAGGTACAACCAATTACCCAGCTCATAACACGGGAGAGAATCAAGTCCCAGTAAAGCAGGAAAACAAATTTCCTATTGTTAGAAGGTTAACTTCTTGTTGGAACAAATTAGGTATTAAAATAAGAGAGTAAATGAAAAGCAATAATGGAAATAGCCTGGGAGAAGGAGAATATATTTAAGCCTTGTAGTGAAACTAGTGTTTGGCTCAGTGAGTGGGACTCATTCTGTGCTTAAGGAACTCATTCTCTAAGCTGTTCTTTTTCAAATACAAATTCACTAATAATAGATGCTGCACTGACTTTGTCTTGAGAGCTAAATTAATTAATTGCAATGTTTTGCATGGATATGCAGCAGAGACTGTGGAAAAAGGACGTAGAAAACCCTTCTGGTCTTAAAACCCACCAAATCTGCAATGATTTTATTGTTCTCTTTAAACATTTATACATTAAGAAATATCCTTTATGTTTTGAGAGCTGTTGTTGTAAGTGCTTTTTTTTAGGTGGTGTGATTAAATTCCCTTCTGCCTGGCACATTGCCCAAGCAAAATGGTTTTCAAATGTTGCAGGGGAAGAAAATCCCCAAAGCTTTTCAGAGGGGTGCAGAACCGATGCCAAAGCAGGGATGGCCTGGAGCTGTCCTGGAAAAAAACAGATTTGTATCTCTGTGTGGGGAGGTATTTCAGCATCTGTCTGTGTCTATTTACAGTCAAGAAGAGTAGCAGATGCTGTGATTCGTAGTGAAAGGTATAACTCAGCATCTACAATCCACACCTGGAAAAAGTAAGATCATTACTCATGGAAGTCGTAACCCTGGTGGCAGCACAAACAAAACTGGGTAATGTCCAATGCCTACAGTGTTATTTAATCTATTTTATGAGTGGTATTGTTGTTAAAATCTTCCAGCCAACTTTAGTCAAAAAGAAAAAAAAAAGAAAACCTCTTTAAAAGTTGCCAAAATACTTTCTGCAGGAAAATGATCTCTTCACTTTCCCAGGGGAACCAGCCCATGTCTCTCTTTTGAAAGAGTGGAGGGGAAAGAAGATTCTTTTCCACATCAAAGCACAGACAATGCATCAGTGTAAGAAAATTTAATAGTTTAAATAATACCTTAAGGGTTTTGGTCCCCTCAAAAGAAAATAAGAAAAAAAATTGGAGGAAACTTTTGACATTTGGAGATGACAAGACAGATGCAACCCTGGAAATATTTGACCCTCCCAGAGAGTACAGCTGGGATACTTTTGTTTCCTGTGATGCTGCTGCAAGTGAGGTTTTTACCAATGCCAGTTTGCACACCATCAGTGCAATGTTTATTGCCTTTTACAGCTCCCTGGGAAGTAATTTTTACTCCTGCCCAGTTAAGGATGAACAACATTGCAACTGCAGCACTTAACAGCTTGGTGCTTCCAGCTTGACTGAACACAACATCCCCAGAGCAGGATTCCAGTTCAAGGGAGCAGCAGACATGATCATAAAAATATAAAATAACATGGGATCCCCTTAGAATCATTAGTGGGACAACAGGTGGGTTCACCAGCTCGGTGGGAAGTGGAGAGCAATGGGAATGTGTCACCTAAGGAAGCAGCAGAGCTGTTTGAAAGGAAAGACTTGTTGGCCCTTTCCATCCCAGTCACTGGATCCTCTGCAATGAGGACAGAGCTCCTCTGGCTTTGAGCTTGTCCTTGCACACCCACCATCCTCCTGAGAGAATTTTCTCAATATGACACAATTCCCCTCCTCCCCCCCCTTGGCCGTAAGCGACACCAAGAAGGGTCCACCTTAAAGAAGGCACTTGTCAGAACTCCAAAATGCAATCACTGGTGAGGAAAACAGGCAGAGGAGGCTGCTCTCACTCCTGTGACATCAGTCCAATGCAATATTGGTGAGCTTTGTGTTTAATTAGTAACACCAAATGCCCAAGCATTCAGCTGGTATCAGCACTGGGGTTTTGGGAACAGTGAAGAGCCAGGAGGTTTATATGAGCAAGATGACTGCTCACTGTTCTGTGAGTATCTACTGGAACTACAAATGAGCATAATTAGGATGATTGCTCCGATAGAATAATAATGTCAGATCAGCAGATGGAAGGATGGAGCCAGGTACGTTTTTCCAAGGCACTGCAGGGAATTAATATCATATTAATGAATGTAAACCAAGTAACACATTCTGAGGATCTCAAGTCTGACATTAAAGAGGATGCAGATGGGAAGTGATTTAATCTCTCACTCATTGTGATTTTAATTGTTGTTGGTGTAGATAATTATAATGAACTCATGCTCACTGTGTCCAGGCAGATTATCCAGTGAATTGTGGATAAACAGGAGTGGTATACAAGCAATTTTATATTGCCACAAAGTGCTGCTAGGTACTACAGTATTTATGGGGGTTTTTTGGCTTTTACATGGTAAAAAATGTCAATTTTCTGGAATATAATTTGCTGCTGGGAATTTTTCACCAGTACAGCATGGAAATAGCGCATTGTCAAACTGATTTCATTCTCACTGTCCAAACCCCAGGATCTGAACTCGTTTCAGAACAGAGAAATATAATTATGTACTTTTTATATTCATATTTCTGCTCTGGAAAGTTCTGCAGCATGACTTCTGTCTGCTCTTCTTAGAGAGAGGCTGATTTCCATATGGTCAGGGGTGCTCTGTGCCAGGACTCTGCAGCTGGGATCACGTTTTTCCAAAGTGCTTGGTTGCTGCTTATGTGCTCTGGGGACCAGAATTTCATCCACTCTGATGCTTGTGACTGGTTCTATAAGGAGCTGTTCTTGCTGGACGTTGAGAACTGTGATAGTTGGCTGTTTGAGACCTGGAAAACATATGGTTATTTTAATTATCCATAAAATCTGCATCATGGCTTGCAGTTAAGGCAACATTCACTTGAAGAAGGGATTTAGGAGGAGTCTTTGTCCTGATATGCACGTGCTGTTTGCAGCCAAAATTCCCATGAGAGAAGGGACTCACAAGCACCTTTGAACACATAAATGTGCTCCTTAAGCAAGCTGCAGGTGAAGCTCAACTTAGGGGAAAAATGAAGCTGTGTTGAGCAAAAAATTGCTTTAAATTTGAATCTATTTTTTTCCCACCTGATTTTCAGTAAACGCAGATTTCAGCTGAGCTGAAAAGAGCCCCACAATTGAAGGAGAGCAGCTAATGCAGTTAGTGCAAGGGAAACTATCTTTTCCATCTCAAATTGGATAGGAAATGGAAATCCTTCCCAGTGGAGCTTGTAACAGACAGATCAGGAATGTAATAAATATGGGAAAATGTCAGGGAGGAAAAGCATGGATGGCATGTGGAATGAGGAGCTTGGCCCAGAGGTAACTTCTGTGCTTTGATAGCTCTGTCACATCAGAGGTACAGAACTATCTGAAAGGAGGTTGTGGTGAGGTGAGTGTCAGCCTCTTCTCCCAGGGAACAAGCAATAGGAAAAGGGGAAAAGGCCTCAATTTGCACCAGGAGAGGTTCAGGTCAGATATTAAGAAAAATTTCTTCACTGAAAGAGTGACTAAGCATTGGCAGAGGCTGCCCAGGGAGGTGGTGGAATCTCCATCCCTGGGTGTGTTCAGAAAATGAGTAGATGTGGCATTTTGTGATATGGTTTGATGGGCTTGGGATATGAAGTCAAAGGTTGGATTCAATGATCTTGGAGGTCTTTCCCAACCCTAGTGATCCTATGATTCTATGATTTCCTGCCCACTGTCTCATGTGGAAATGCTCTCTTGAAAACAGAATAGGTGTCAAGGAAATGTTCACCCCAGCTCCTTCCCTCGTGAAATGCTCCTGGGCTAAAAGAGGGATTCTTTCTGCATGATGACAAAAGTAAGGCTGTAAGGAAGGCTCTAATGCAAGGGGCATTTTTGTTTTTAAAAATAAGAAAAACTGTTTCTCAGTGTTTTGTCCCTACACAAGGAACCAGTAGATATTTGAAAACTATGGAGAGGGATTTGGAGTCTTGCACTGGATGATCATGAGCTTGATTTTACTGTTGATATCAACAGATCCTAAACTCTTCTTCAACAAGCAAATTAATCGAGTATTATTTTGACATGTGTGGTTTGCACTTGAGAAAGAGAAGCTGTTGACAGGACATGGGGAGAGGGACCCTCCCCTTCACCAAATGAGTGTATTCCCCACATTTTGCATGCCAAGCACTCAGTTAACACCTCAGCACAGCCTGTCCTTGGACAGGGACTTGATAGTTTATCTTCTGAAAACAGGTGTTCCAGGATAAACACTCAAATGAGCTTAGGGAAATCTGCAAGGAAAACAAAAACCACCTTTCACTTAGTTGAGGAATCAGAAGCACATGGTTTATTTGTGATGTGTGTTTGAAAGCCAGCTGAGGTGACAGGAAAAGAAACATCGAGCATCAAATGCCATCTCAGGCTGAAAAGCTGCCGTGCCAACCTTGAGGTTTGAAATGTTCCTGTTTAAAAAAAATATTGTCAAGCAACATAATTTCTGTTCCAAGTTAATTAAATATCTTCAGAGGCTCAGAATAGGGTGTTAGTCCTCTGCTGAATAGCACTGGTGTTTCTGTGCTCTGGAGGAGCTTGGGGATGGTGCCTGTCACGCTGAAGGTGAGGTTGTGGGGAAGGAGCAGAGGAGATGGAGGTGTTCTTCTGGCAACTTCTTAGTTACTAAAAAAAAGATTGTACTTTAGATAAGGCAATTGATCCATTCATTTTAGTGTACAGAGAGTTCACAGGTAAAGAAAACTTATTTTAAGTTTCAAATAGTAAAAAAAAAAATCAGTATAACTGATACAAAATGTTGAGAGTGGACTGATTCTGAAATTTCTTATGCTAAGGGAATCTAAAACTTTGCTTAAAGAGGAATTGTTTTCAGTCTCAGTCCTTAACTTTATCTTAGGAGTATTTTAATGGATTCCTGGCTCTATATCCCCAAATAATCCATCCATTGACTTTAGATTAGAAAAAAAAAGAAAAACAAAACAAAACAAAACATTTAAAGGAGTTGTTTCAAGGGGATATCAAAGTAAAATATTTTTCCTTTTCCAATGTTTTTATTGATGGAAAGAGCTTCCTAAATTTATCCATTGGTTTTGGTCCCAGAGGAGATGCATTTATCACAAAAATGATTAATTTGCCAGAAGAAATTATTGGTAGAATTGGTAGATTCATTAGAGGCAGAGCACAAACGAGTAGAAATAAAACCGGGAGGTGCAAATGTCTTTTCTACTGCTTTTGACAATTCTCACTTTAAAGCTCTTGGAATATTCTTGCTGAGGATTCCACACATGCCTGGACCTGCAAATGATGCTGTAAAAGCACAGTAACAAATTTTAAGGGATTTTCTAACTCCCTGAGTGAAACCATTAACAGCGTTTCGGCTGCTTCTTTATGGATTCCACATATCCACCAGTCAATAGGTATTTTACCAGGTATGAGGTGAAATCCAAAGTGGGTGGTTTGATTGATCCCTTACTGCTCTGTCCCCTGGGTGGAGGGATGTACTGTCTCAGAGGTGAGCTTCTGCAGTGCAAATGAAGAGATGAATTGCAGCTGGAAAGCTGAGGAGAAAAAAAGAACCACCAAGAAAAGTTGTATGGTAAATCAGTCAGTGCAACTGCCACTGAAACGATGCAGGGGATGTTGTTTTCACAGCTCGTGGAAAGTCACATCATTTTTCGTCCTCAGTCAAATCACATTGTTGTTTCCTGGGCTTCTCTGGACAAAAATAATGTCAGCACAGGCAGAGCTCTGTTTTGTCCTTGGGCTCTTTTATTGGACACATCTCTCAGTGTCTCCTGATGGGATCTGAGCTCCCCTTTGCCTGGAGGCCCCTCTGCTCTGCCACTCCAGGGAACAAACCACTGCCATGTTTAACTTGGCTCCAGTTAGACGGGGCCAAATGGCTTGGAAAGCAACAGAGACACACTTTGGAAACGTCAGACTCTTGCACATGAACAGATTGCTTGTTATTCTCTCTGGAGATGAAGAAGTCAAGGTCTGGATCATTCCACAAACAAACGGGGACATCTGTCCCTGCTCCCAGACACACTGAGCAACGTGCACCTGAGCAGAGAAACGTTTGGAATGAGCACTTGGCTTTGAATTCAGAGACTGGGGATGACACAGCACCCCCAGAGCTCCAATCACTCGCTGACGTGCTGCCACTTAAGGAGCAAGAGAACATAAACCAACTGGATGTGCTCTCTGGAAAATTAACTGTACAGCCTTGGCACAGCCTGTGCGTGTAGGCATTTAGTCTGGAGACAATAGGAACACACTCAGCTCTGTTCAGAAGTGCCAGCAGTGAGTGCACAGTTGGCAGAGCTCTTTGGGAGGTGCATCTCAGAGGATAACAAGGCTGCAGGAGCAGGATCAGTGCAGGACCCTTTCCTGTCATCTTCTCTCCTCGTCTTCTCTCCCACAGCCCTTGTGCTTTTATTTCATTCCCAAACATATGGCCAGTCACAGACAGTGTAAATACCCAGAAGGAAATTTGTCCTACAGCTTTTCTCTACCGGCTTGTGCATATTTCATGTGGTATCTAATTGGTAAATATTTATAAGCATTTTGAATATTTGACATGATGGTTTGTTTAACAATTTCATTTCAAATCTAGCATATAATCTTTCTGCTTTCCCCCCCTTCTCACATCTTTGTTTTCTTTCTACCAGCATTTTTATTTAGGGGAGTTTTCTGTTCGTGTTTACAGAATTATTTCTCCATATTTTTTTTCTGCTGCCTCTTCTCAAAATGCTAATCTAAGCAATGCAATATTTCTCTCCTTGATATATGTGTGTGTGTGATGTAGATTGAATACAAAGAGCCAAGAGCTTGAGGAAACATAAAAAGAGACTCTGTGCTTTCATTTGCACAGCAAATTTAATGTTACCCAGAAACACCAGACAGGCTCCTGGTCTTACTTTTTCTTATTTCACTTAACTTTTTACTCAAACTCCATCCCTCTGACCCGAAACAGCACTTTTCTGAAAAAAATCTGATTGGTTTTGAACAGATGTGGAGACATGACAGAGTTCATTTAGAACATAATCAACAGATAATAATAGGGTACTCGGAGAAATTGCAGTGAATGACAAGCACCATCAGCCTTTTCAAAACAGCAAAATGAGACATTTTTAACTCCACATGCACAACAGTGTTAGAAGAAGCAGGAAATGACTAATTTGGAATCCTTTTCTAATGTTCCAGTTTTTAAAAAATGATATTGTAACATTCTCAGGCACTATCCCCATCCCGCTCTGCTCGCTGCCTCTATTGGAAATCAAATTCTGGTCGTGTGTTATTTGATGTTATTTGAAGCAGACTGGCTCTCTGGAGCACTTTAGTTGTACCCTTCATCTTCCTCCCTGAGGCCTGGCAGCACTCAGCCTGTCAGGATGAGGCCCCAGCATCCCTCATGTGTGATTTGCAGTTTTCATTCCTGTGAAGATCCATCTGTTTTATGAACCTCATAATCCTCGGGCTTCTCTGATGTGGGAGCTAATTGGGGCCCCCAGGAAGGTTTGGGTTGTTGTGGTTGCCTGTGTGTGGTTTTGCAGGGCTGACAGAAGGACTGAGCTGGAGTTTGTGTCTCCAGCCCTGGGTTTCTTGTTGTGGTACAACTGGTGATCTCCACTTGCTGTCCAGGCAGCAGATGGTTCTCTTCAAGATATATTTAGACCAGGAGGACCATGAAGTGCCTGGCTGAGGGGCTGAATCTGGCTGGCAGGGCAGTGGGGAAGTGGGGACTGCCCCTTTGCACCCCAAGACACAGTGGCTGCCGACCCCTCCATCTCCTGATCTTCAGAAACCTTGGTGCAACAAGAACCTCAGAGAATCACAGAATAATCTGAGTTGGAAAGGACCCACAAGGATCATCGAGTCCAACTCCTGGCCATTCCCAAGAGTCACCCCCTGTGCCTGAGACAGTTGTCCAAATGTGTCTTGAACTCTGTCAGGTGCTGTGAGCCTCTTCCAGTGCCCAAACACAGTCTGGGGGAAGAATATTTTTCTAATATCCAGCTGGTCCCTCAGGTCCTGTCACTGGTCACCAGTATCTGGAAATATCTGGAAGTGCATCCTGGTTCTCCTCCTCTTCCTCCCACGCCTCTCTAACCTTGTCCTGGGGATGCAGCCTTCTGTCCTGTGCCAAAGAGAGCCCCACCACTGTCCCAGCACTCCTTTGTGTGGGGAATCCAGGATCTTGGATGCTTCCAAATGTGTGGAACACAGGGAAATGTGTGAAAAACACAGTGCTGGCACATACACCAAGAGAGCTTGGATGCTGCTTGTAAATAAATCTTCTTGGCTTCCTTGAGGTTGTCACCGCGTGTCACAACTTGCAATTCAGTATTTTAGGTGCAGGTACAGGATTCCTGCTTGTGTCACCAAAAATACACCTTCAGACCAGGATCAGGAGAAGCCTGGCTGCCAGTCCTCTGCTAAACTCGGGTTTTAGGGTAAAGATACAGCCAATAACATGCTTGAAGATAGAAACACACTGACAGGAGGAGAGTCCCTGAGTGGCCGTGTTCTCACTGTCAGGCTGATCAGCATTTTCTGTGCTGACTGGGAGCATTACAGAAGCCAGAACAAAGGAGACAAATGCCTTTGTAAAAGGGATCATCAGAAGACACAGCAGGTTCAGTGATCATTGAGACTTGTCTTAACACATGAGCAGCCTCCTGAGAGCAGGAAGCTGCTCTTCTGTCTGGCTGCAGAATTGCTTGAAGGCACTATATTTTATTTTATTTTATTATTATTTTATTTTATTTTTTTTATTTTATTTTTATTTTATTTTATTTTTTCTTTCTACAGCCTTTATGTTGGGTAGATTGCATGGCTGCTTGTGTCTACTCAAAAATCAGAGTAAACAATTTTGAATGGGGAAATCATTCCTAGCCTCTGCAAATGCACAGAACCAGTAAAAACATGAGGCTTGGAGATGGGAATAAAGCTGGGCCTTGATGGAGTTTGCCAGGTGGGAACGTGCCATTTACAGTTGCTTTAGAAGCACTTTTCTAGATGCAAACTAAACTGCTTTCCTTAAAGGAAGAGGAAAGATAATCTGAGCTAATACTTACTGGTTGCTCAGGTGATGTGGAAGTGGTGATGAGAATTCCCTGAAATGTGCTGGTTAAGAGATAAGCATGTGAAGTTTGCAAACAGAACATAGAGAATGGTACTAAAGCTCAGCAGAGTTCTCATCTTTGTGGTTTTTTAACATTAATTAAGCATCTCCATTACCTGTGGCAAGTAGGCATTTCATTCAAAGCCTACATCTATTCTCAGATCTATCTATGATTGGTGTCCTTCACCATTCCTGGGGTTATTTTGAGGCTGATATTCTTGTTTGGTCATCTGTTCTGTCAGGGAACAGGCAAGCTTTCTATTCATTGAAATTCATCTTGGTGTGGGGAAGATTAAAGCATGGAATTGATTTGAGAGGAGCACTTTGAAGCCATAAAGTACAATCTGTCTCTCATTTCCATTTCAGACCTCGCTTCACCCACATTTGAAAACATTCACTCTACAAACCCTTATCTCACAAAATGCTCAGGTACCAGATTTAGATGCAAATGTACCATCGTTTTCTGAACCATAAGAACACCTTAAATCTTAGTGCACTAACTTAGCACGTTTACAGGATCCTTGGTGCCCCTGCTTCTGCAAGGGGCATTCATCTGGGTAAGGATCTGCTGGTTGTTCTCTTATGTCTCCTTTTAATGAACATTTGAAGTTCTTGCTGATCTCCATTAACAACACAATTAGAACATCCAGGCTGATTACTGGGGGAAAAGGGAACCAAGGTTTCAACCTTTTTGCCAGATAACATCCAAGTTTCACCTTGCAGAAGGTCTCAGCACTAAAGCAAAGGCTATTCCCCAGCTCTAGTCCTCAACCCCTTCTCCTAAACCCCTCAGAAATGGCATCTTCTCTTCTCTGCAGAACACCCTCATCCCAGCCCTGAGGGGCTGTTGGTTCCCTGCAACTATTCCATTGCTCTGTGCCAACTGAGACAGCTCTTCCCAGCCTTCAGCAGACAGGAAAGCAAAGTTGGGACACACCCCCACAGAGCAGAATCAACCTCAAACCTACGACAAAGTCATTCAACCCACTTATTCCAAAATTCATTATCAAGAGCATCTCAGTTCTGAGGGGGAAAAACTGTCCAAAGAGGTTCAGCCACCTCTAATAACATCATATTTTAAACTGTGCTGTTAATTATTGAATGTTTGCACAGTACTTTGGGAACTTTGTCTAACAAGGAAGGCTGATATGTTGCTATGCATAAATGATAGAATTAATAAAATAGAAAACATAGAAGCACAAAGCCAGGTTACCCTTATCACTTCATCAAAGGCAGGTTTAACTATCTTCTTTTTTTGGCTGCTGGCTTAATTAGATAAGCTGCTGAATTTAATTAACTCATCAAACCTAATTTGAAAAGATCTCTCAAGTCAGTAAGAGCTTGTCTTAGGTTTATTATTTCTACCTGTTGCATTGAGCCTTTAATATCACCATTTTGTTATGATATTAGTGGTAGCCTTAATTGTGTTCTAATTTACAACATTTACTCAGGTGGTGGCACTTGCCTTGTTTCTTGAGTGCCAACATGTGAAAATCAATCACAATTTAATTTAAGGCAGTGAAATCACTCTTCTAACCCTCTGTCAAGTCACCTATCTGTTAACTCCTGTCCCATAAGTGTAATTTGGGCTTGAAAGGTGAAATTATTTCATAGGAAATCATATTGAGTTTCTGAAGTCCCAATTCCTGGAGAATGCTGTGACACAAAGATCCTCTGGATGCTCTTTTGGGACTGTTTAACCAAATTCAAAGGTAATAAATTTGAGGCTGAAATTGGTATTACAACTACATAATTCATTTGAACACACACCACTGTGTGATGCTCTAGCTTGTTGTACGAGTCTGAAACTTCTAAAGACAGAATTACTGGGAAAGAGCCTAAATTGAAATATTTGCTGTATATTTTAACCAGTTAGCAGGACCTGTTTTTTTTTTTTTGGCCAGAGTTTTACATTCCTAGAGATTTGCCTCGCAGAGAGGAGAGAGATAAGTTGATTGCTTAAAATCAAAATTTCCCTAGAAATTATTTCCTTGTTGTTCTGTAAAAGTTGTTCTATTGCAATGCTGTGCAATTCTATTATGCTGCTGATAGAAACATTGCTAATTAAGCCTGGAGGAGTTTGTGTATATTTGTGAAAAACCATCAACATGCTGGATGAAATCAAGGGCTTTCTGCCTCTTCCAGGCAGCAGTTTTGCAGAAGTAACTTTGCTCACAATTGTTCTCTCCTCTTCTTTTTTTTTCTTTAATTTTCTTTTGAGTGCACAATTAAATAATCAATTAAAGAATGAAATGACTCGGGTTTTTTTTCTGTTTTCCCTCAGAATGACTATCGGAAGTTATCTATGCAATGCAAGGACTTCGTGGTGGGGGTGCTGGACCTGTGCAGGGACACTGAGGAGGTGGAGGCCATTCTGAATGGAGATGTCAACATCCACTTGTACCCTGAGCACCACCGGCCGAGCCTGAGCAGGATTAAACTCGCCATCAAATACGAGGTCAAAAAGGTAAATTATTCCTTTGGCTCCCTGGTGATTAAGTGTTCACATTGCAATGATGCTTCCCTGATGTCACCTGAAAAATCATAAATGAGAGAGACAGAATTCAGTGGCACCAGGACTGTCCTGAGAACTGTAGCATTTTGTGGCTTGGTTTGCATTTTGTCACTGTGATAAACAAAGTCTCGAGTTTCTATAAATTTCTGAATAAGAGTTTATTATATGGTAAAAGCAAGCAGCCGGCTGGGTGACAGAAATGGGGACCAGTTTCCCAAATCTGCACACCTACTACAGGGTACATTTAGTATTTATCTTAGCTACTTCATGCATATTAATTATATCATATACATATACATTCTACAGGTTTTTGCTAAGTATTTAATATATGGGTTTTCTTACAGCTAAAGCTAAATGATTATCTTTACAACCAGTCATAATTCATGCATTCTTGGACGAACAGGTACCTAAAAAGACCATGTTTTATTCTTAGGATAGTAGGGAGGTTCAGGGCCCCTTGACCTTGTAAGGGTCTGTTTTATTTCTTTATGGGGGTGTAATTAAGTTTTACAATCCGTTTGTTTTATTTTTATGTAATCACCCATTTGTTTCACGAATCAAAATTATTTATTTATCACAGTCACTTATTTGCAAAGTGAAAAAAAAAACAAATTCCAGAAGTGTTTAAAACACCTCTTCAGCTTCACAGAAGTGTGTTGTGTGAATGGAAAATTTTATTCTGGCAAATTCCAGGTCTGGGTGGTCCCAATTAATTTCTTCCACAATATGCATTGATGCAAACTGGGCTCCTGCTATGGAACTCGAAGAGTGTTCCAAATTTTCAGGCTCACATCTGCTCCCTCTTCCCCCTCCCTCACCCACCACCTGCTTCCTTTTGCCTCTTGACTGTGCTGCTGTGCTGGCTGGAGAAGGTCTTTTCCTGTTATGAAAGCCATTAATTAAAGAGAATCTTCAAACTCATGTTTGAAATTAAATGCTTTCACGCAGGAGCACATGCTGTGGAGCCAAATATTTTCTCCAAGGATGTTGTGTCTCTGCATTGTTCCATCACCAAAACCGAGCAGAACATCTCAGCTCACTCTTAGTTCCAAACTGGGTCGAGTTTAGTTATTGAAACTGTTGCTTTGGTGACAGGAGCCAACCTTGCTCTGGTGCCCTTCAGAAAATGAACAGGTAGAACCTCATCAAGGGACAATCCCCAGTGACCCACGGGAATCATCAGGACTTTGGTCAGAACATCAAGGCTTTTCCATGGGTGAAATCTGTGCTATTTTTGCTCATTTATTCTCCTAAATATTTGTGTCATCCCTCAGACACCAAGAGCACGAGCTGGAGTTGCTGCTTTGAGCACATTCATCCCTCCATCCTGGCTCAGCTGCTTTCAGAGGCACATTCCTCCATTTCTTTCCCTGTATTCACGGGCACCTTTTTGGAATGCCCTAAAGCATCCTTGGGAGGTCATGTCCACTTGATCTTTTTATGTATAAAATATCTTCCTGTGCTCAGGAAAGCTGAGTATCCTTTCTGGGTCACAGCAACTTGCTGCTCACCAAGAACAAACCTTAAACTAATTCTGATAGTTATAATTTGAATATAAACATGATAATTCATCAGCCTCTTGTCCACCCTCAGGTCAGCACTTCTCAGCATGTTTTCTTCAGCACAATATGTGTAAGATGAGTGTTTAACTGCTGGCTCTAAGGTAGTTTTATTTGTGGGAGGCAGGGACACATTCAGACAAATGGCTTTGGTTATTGGCAGTGACATGACAATAGACTGATGTTTATCACACCTGCTGAACAAAGACCTCGTGTCATAGTAACACAACAGTGATTTCCTCACAGGGCAAAGCACTTCAGGTGCAACTTTTTTGTTCAGTTCAGAGGTATTTTTAGGTTTATATACATAAATACTAGGTTTATATATATAAATATATATACATAAATACTAGGTTTATATATATAAATATATATA